>NC_135715.1:68740468-69040468 GCF_964656455.1 Halichoerus grypus
TACCATAAGATCCAGCAATCATATTCCTTGGTATTTTCCCAAATGAGTTGAAAACTTAGGTCCACACAAAAACCTGCACATGATACAGCAGCTTTATTTATAACTGCCAAAACTTGGAAGCAACCAAGATGTTCTTCAGTACGTGAACAGATAAACAAACTGGTATATCCATATACAGCATTATTCAGTGATAAAAAGAAACGAGATATGGGGCGCCTGGGTGGCTCAGTCGGTTAAGCGTCTGACTTTGGCTCAGGTCATGATCTCCAGGGTGTGGAAGTGATCAAGCCCTGTTTCCAGCTTTGCGCTCAGCAGGGAGTCTGCTTCTCCCTCTCCCTCTGCCCCTCCCCCAACTCGTGCTCTCTCTCAAATAAATAAATAAAATCTTTAAAACCATACAAACAAAAAAAAGAAAATGAGGTATCAAACCATGAAATGATGTAGAGGAAACTTACATTGCTAAGTAAAAGAAGCTAGCCTGAAAAGGCTACATACTTTATGATTCCAACTATATGACATTTTGGAAAAGACAAGACTATAGACAACAAAAAAATCAGTGGTGGCCAGGGTTGGGTGGGTGGGGGGGCTGTGAATAGGTGGGACACAAGGGATTTTTAGGGCAGTGAAACTATTCTGTAGGATACTGTAATGGTGTATACATGATGTTTTATAATTGTCAAAATCCATAGACCGATACAGAGAATGAACCCTAATGTAAACAAACGACTTCAGTTAATAATAAAGTATCAGTATTGGCTTAGTAATGAAAAACCCAAATGTAAAAAATAAAAAGTAAAAAAATGAACCAGGCAAAAATAAGTTCATACCCAAATAAACATTTCCCAAGTAACCTGAGAATCTCATAAATAGGCTGAATAATGGAGAGATAAACTCAGATGATTTTATGCAAAAGTAAGGACTGCTGAGAAGCAGAAATAGCACATTTCCTTATGAAACTTTAGGGATAATTCTTTTTAAAAAAACAATAGATGTTAGAACTAAACAAGTAGGTTAAAAAACAGCTTAAGTCTTGGGGCGCCTGGGCGGCTCAGTTGGTTAAGCGACTGCCTTTGGCTCAGGTCATGATCCTGGAGTCCCGGGATCGAGTCCCACATCAGGCTCCCTGCTCGGCGGGGAGTCTGCTTCTCCCTCTGACCCTCCCCGCCTCATGCTCTCTCTCTCATTCTCTCTCTCTCTCTCTCAAATAAATAAATAAAATCTTTAAAAAAAAAAAAAAACAGCTTAAGTCTTACATTTTAATATTGAATTTGAACTAAACAAAAACAAAAGGTATCAGGAAACTACAGTCAGAATTATTTATGCACTACAACCTTAAAAAATTTAATTCCTTTGCAGCAAGTCCAGAGTAGCCTTATTAATTCATTCCATTCCTTCCCTAATTATAGATAGACCAATTCCAACAGGTTAAATTAGAGAATAAACCAGTGATTCTAGGTAGGTCTTTCAAGGTTCAGTAGATTCAGCATAAACTGGTTTACTAAGCTTTTCCTGAGCACATTAAAATAGATGGCTGCTCCCTTTACTATGCCCACAACACAGCACTTTGCATATGTTCCTATTATAGCATATACTACACCAGTGTATTTATTTATGTATTTTGTCCCATACAAGACTGAGTTCCTAAAAGTCAAAAGCCATCTATTCATGTTTCTATCCTTAATGCCTAGCAAGTTGCCAGGCACAAAGTAAGCATGGAATATTGAATGAATGATTCCCTTTTCTGTGTTCTGCATTTCATCTGCTAAATATTCCTTAAGGCTCTATCCTAGGCCTCATCATAATCAGTTTCCTCACTTACGTGTGATGACTTTATCACTTTCCAAATAGATAGTTGGTTCTATAGGAGCTTTCTCTCCTGCCTGTATTCTTTCATTGGTTTCAGTCTTGTATTCCCCAAAGCCTTCGGGACATCACCTTAACACCCTATTACTGTCCCAAACTGCAGTCCAAAACTCAACCTATTTTTTTTCATCCTTTCAAGCATTTTCCCTTTTTAAAATAAAGATTTATTTTTTCAAGAGAGAGAGAGAGAGGCAGAGGCAGGGTCCCCACTGAGCAGGGAACCCGATGTGGGACTTGATCCCAGGACCCTGGGATCATGACCTGAGCCGAAGGCAGACACTTAAACAACTGAGCCACCCAGGCGCCCTGACACTTTTTCCCTCTAAACAGGTAAAACCTGTTTTACCTCCAGTGCTTACAAGGTCTATGAATGCCATCATTATATTCTTAGTTATGCTCTAAACCTGTGATTTGATCCTTTCTTTGAAATCTCCAGGTCTAGGCTACTGTGGGGTCTTACAGTTTCTATCTCTCATATCCACTTTCACTACCATTACTCTAATTCAGGCACTTGGCCCCCTACCACCTGGACCATTATATGTCTAATTGATCTCCCTGCCTTCAGTCTTTGTTTCCATGAGAATCACCTGATTAGTTTAAAATGTAGACTTATAAGTTTTATTTCTAGAGATTCCTAATTTAGTAGATTCAGAATAGGGCCTGAAATCTTTTCTTTCATTTAGCACTTCAGGAGATTCTCATGATCCAGGCATCACATTTTGAAAACACATCTCCAAAGATGGTTGCCAGTTATTAGGCTTTCTTTCTTTTTTTTTTAAGGATTTACTTATTTATTTTAGAGAGAGAGAGAGAGAGTGTGCAAGTGCCTGTGAGCTGGGGGAGGGGCAGAGGGAGAGAGAGAATCCTCAAGCAGACTCCCTGCTGAGCATGGAGGCCGACTCCAGGATTGATCCCAGGACCCTGAGATCATGACCTGAGCTGAAATCAAGAGTCGGATGCTTAACTGACGAAGCCACCCAGGTGCCGCAATTATTAGGCTTTCTAAAACAAAACAGTCATTTATTCTATAAATTTTTACTGAATAGTCACTTTGTATGCCACTTGGTATCCAACAACATACAAGAAAACCTTTGCCCATTACCTATATCCTCTTTGTGTATGCATTTTCTAGTACCATGAATTTCCTTTTTCATAGCATTTATTCCACTATAACTGCTTATAGAAGTCTCCTCCATTAGAAGCTAAATGAGTGTGACAGGGAAAACTGCCCAGAAGCAGATAGATACGTCAAGACCTGAAAGATGAGCATGAATTAGCTAGATAAAAAGGTAGGAAGAAGTATATAAGGAGCCAAAGAGCAAGGTGGTTTCAAAAAGAAATTCAGTATGAATGAATGGCAAATTGAAGATGGGTGAGAGGGGGATTATGGCAGCATGAGGCGTGAGAGACCAGATTATAAAGAACCTTATAAGTCATATTAAGGAGTTAAGATATTATCATGAAGGCAAAAGGAGGTAATCAAAGGTTTGAGGCAGGACGTAGCATGATCAAATTTACATGGGATTTTTCTGCTCAACAACCTATCAAATAAATTCAGTTTTTTAAGTCTGGCATTCAATACCTGGCTCTTTGTGCTCTTTTTAGCCTTAAGTTTATTGGTCCCTTTTAGACATGCAACACTCCAAACAATCTGAATTACTTAACATTCTCTTAACAACTGTATCTTCTTCCTCATGTTTTCCCCTTGGCCTTGTACATCATTACTCTATGCCATCTTCAAATTTTTGAATCTCACCTATCCTTCAAGGTTTAATTCAAATGAATCACTAATTCCTCCCAAACCTATTTATGCTCTTTCTTCTCAACTCTCATTGTACTTTTTGTACTTTGCTTTTCACACGTACCACATTCAGTCTTAGACTGTTCTCTGTCTACTGTTAATTCCCCTTTAGAGTCATACTCCAAAGAAAGGGAGAATATGTCACTTGAAGTAATAAACAGTTGAATGACTATGTACTCTTATTACATGATTGATTGGAATATCTGGCATGTATGCCAGGGAAACAGCTACCAAGTCAAAAGACATTTAAAGAAAATTGATAAAAATAACCTTCTCTGCCCTGTGATAACCTGCAGAAATAGAGTTTATTTAATTAACATCAAAACAAGGCCTACTTTTTTTTGGTATAGGAAAGACATAATTTAACAAATCTCACTAGGCAGGATATATTAATCAAAGGAGGGAGGATAAGGAGTACTTACTAAGTACCCACATTATTTTATTTAATCCAAACTTATTAGACATTATGTTCACCATCTCCATTTTTCAGGTGGGAAAGTGAGCAGAAGAGGTTGATTTGACCAACATGACACAATTAACAATAGAGCTGGGAGTTTTAACATAGGTTTGTCTGAATTTCTGGTTCATGTTTTTCCCTAGTTTACTGTACCACATTACTTACCTGAGTCTAACCTGTATTTATCTAATTCTTTTAAAGGAGATTGTTGGTACATTGGCACAATTAGACCTTGCTCTCTGAATATTACTGGAGTTGAAGCCAACTGATGATAAGTTTTCCTTTGTGGTGTTTTAAATAGGTTTGGTTCATAACTGATTTTATACCCAGATTCTTCTGTGGGTTCAGAATTATAGGGTGGAGCTTCTAAAGAAAGTTCTTCAAACCAATTAAGACTTATTGGTCCTAAATCTGTAAGAAAAAGAAAAATTCCATCTTGGTTTTAATCAGTGACAGGTAAGTTCATGGGTCTGTAAAAATCATAATAAAGGATGCTTGAGATTTTGACTGTAGATTACTTTTGTTAAAGCATATTAATTAAACAAGATCATTAACCTTTCTCCTTTCAATCTGTAGCAAGGTATAACAAGAGTTTACAAAAATTACAAAGTGATTGCTCCTAGCTACATTAGCTAGCTTTTCTAAAGTTTTCTTTCTCTTATATTCATGATTCGGAGACAAAAGTCATTCATAGTAAGAAGGCATTCCACAGATACAATTGAATTACAAAGACAATATAAATGGATGTGATAAATCTATAGGTACAGGAACATGTAGACTCAAATAAAATGGAATAAAGAGTTCTTGTTAAAGAGAAATGACAAAACTTCTATTATGATCTATCCACCCTTAAAGTACTGATTTTCAGTGTGTGGTCTGTGGACTGTGGCAGGGGCTGAGGTCCCCAAGACAATTTCAGGAGGTCCATAAGGTAAAAACTATTTTCATAATAATACTAGGGCATTGTTTCTCTTTTTCACCATGTTGACATTTGCATCCCTGGTGGGTAAAACTGATGACATCTTTGCATGAGTCAAGGCAGTGGCAATAAACTGTGCTAGTAATTGCGTTCACATCATGCACTTTTCAAAAACAAAACCAAAAAGCCAGTCCAACTTAAAATATTAATGAAGCAGTAAAAATTAGTTTTATAAAGCCCAACTCTTGAGCACATCTTTTTAATATTCTCTATGACAAAATGGAAAGTATGCATAAAGCATTTTTGTATATTTAAGTACCATAGTTGTCTAAAAAAGCACTCATTACAAGTTAGCTGAATTAGCACTTTTTTCACGGAAAGCCATTTTTAGTAGAAAGAACAACTAACAAGTCATTTTGAGTTGGGTGATTTGGTAGACATTTTCTTGAAAATGAAGTTAGCCTGTCACTGCAGAAAAAAGTTTGCTGCCAATGATAAAATAGGAGCTTTTATTTTCAAAAATATTTTTAAAGTAGGCTCCATGCCCAGTGCAGAGTCCAATGTGGGGCTTGAACTCACTGAGACTGAGATGAAGGCCTGAGCTGAGATCAAGAGTCAGACGCTTAATCGACTGAGCCACCTAGGCGCCCCCAGATAGGAGCTTTTAAATGGGAATTAGAATTTTGTTAAACTTTATTAGCCTTTGTAAACTTGATATCTTCCTAATCTTAAAAGACTTTTCTGATGAGATGAGCTAATTAATGAATGTAATTTTTATAGTTTAATACATAAAATATAATTTTTATAGTTTAATATTAATGTGTCAATATATGGAATAATTAATTTAAATTAATTAAATAATTAATTAATTATATAGTTTAATACATAAAATACAATTTTTAGTTTAATATTAATGTGTCAACATATGGAATCTGTGTAATTCAGAACACTGACATTTTCCAAATGATCAGTGTCTGATGTTACAACACAGATAAAAGATTTATTCAAAGTGCAAGACTAATAGAATTAAATGTAACAAAGGGAATGAAAAATTCATGATTAATACGGTTTCCCATTCCATACTGCAACTCTTAAAACTACCACTTGTCATATTATCAAAGTTACCCACAATTAACTGAAGACTATTAAAATACTCCTTTTTTCAACTACATTGTTGTGTGAGGCTGGCTTTGACTTGTATACTTGTACCAAAAGACTATACTGCAACAGATTAAATGCAGAAATTGGTATGAGAATCCAGCTATCTTCTACTAAGCCAGATATTAAAGAGAACTGCAAAATTGTAAAAACAGTGCCAGTCTTCTTTTTTTGGGGGGGAGGGGAAGTTATTTTTCATAAAAATGTTTATTTGTGTTAATATGCAACAGATTTATTATTTTTAAGTGAATTAATAAACATCTTTAAAAATTCTTAGTTTTCATTTCTATACGGTAGCCTACATAAACAAAAACTCTTTAAGGTTCTCAATCATTTTCAAGAGTGTAAGGAGTACCGAGACTAAAGTTTAACAACTTCTGATATAAAGTAACATACCAATGCTTCAGATTTGCTAATAGTTCTGTGCTTTAAAAACAATTCTTCCTACTGCTAATCAAAAGGCCAGTCTCTTCTTTATCCCCAGTGTTCTATACTTATCATTTCGTTAACGGTATATGATCATTTTCTTAACTGGATTTGTGACCCCATACGGAAGTTTGTAGTGAAAACAAAAACGTTACGTATTGGATTCTTCTCAGCAAGCATGCACAGTTACATACTTTTCTGAAAACATTTTCTCAACGTAAATGATCGATGTATATAAAATTTGTCAATACCTGCTTCACTGCACCGCGTCTTAAAAATTTCAAAAAAAGTCGGCCTCTCTTTGCCTCCAAGAGGCATTTTTATCTACAATATTACTCCAATGCTTGGTAAATAACTCTGCAAAAGACAACACCAAAATACACTTCACAGGGATGCAGTCCTTGTTAACCGACTGAGGTAAAATCAGAAACAGGTAAACTTGCTTAAAGTTACATTGTTTATTTACCTCGGTCCTATCTTTTGGGACAATAATCGAACTCACTGCGATGATGGGAGCATTCTATATTTGTGCTGCCCGATACAGTAGCCACTAGCCACATCAAGCATTTGAAACATGGCAAGTATGACTCAAGAACAGAATTATAAATATTATTAATTTTAATTAACTAGTTACGTGTGGCTAGGGGGTGCACAGTCAACGAGCAGTCCTATTAGAGATAAATATATTTTAACAATGTCAAATCAGTAAATCTTCGTAATACGGCAATTGCCTGGGGGTTAAGTAAGGCAGATACAGTGTGTCAGGAGCTGTGAAACACTTTCTAAAATTACAATATTCCGTTAAAGTAACTTCACCGTATTTCCAATTAAGGAAATTTCAGAGTGCGACATCTGGGGCAGCTAAAGGGCAAACCCTGGGCGGCTAGCGGGGCGCAAAGTTGGGGAGTGGAGTTCCAGGGAAGGGGCGGGGCTCGAGTTTGCTTAACCGAGGGGCCGAACCTTCCGCCCTTTCTCCCAGTGGATGCGAGGCGGACAGAGACCGGGGTGGGGGGTGGGGGTAGGCAGGTGGCCGCGGCTCCCACCAGGGAATGAGGGGCGTTCCCCCTCCGCCTCACACCGCGGGAGACAGGCCCGTCCGTCTCCACCCAGCCAACACTAACCGTCTCAGGAGGAGCAGCTCTTTTTGGCCAGAGAAGGCTGACAAAAACCGCACCGGCCCTTCGATCAGAAAGCTGACCCGCAGACTCCTTTCCGCGGCGATCCACGGCTGGGACTACATGCAAAGCGCCGAGCCCAGCAGCTCCGCCTCCGCCGACCTTATTTCAGACTCTCGCGCCAAAAGTCCGCTTTCCGGACACGTCACGCGGTGACGTCGTGACGTGACACGCAGCGTGCGTGCCACCCGGAAGTCAGGTTCTGGGCGGGAGCCTGGCGCAGTTGTGTGGCGAAAGCCAAGTCCTTGTTCTACTGCTGGACAGTCCGGCCTGGAACCGCGTGAAGAGGGAGCTGGGGTGCTTGTTCTCTTCTCCTTGAGCCTTCAGAGTAGGAGGCGGCACTGCTGGGGGTGACCGCGCACTGTGTATCCTCCCCGACTCCTCCCCCTTCTCTCTGCTCCACCTCACGTTTGGATGGTCCCCGGGCGGCAGGGCCTGGGGTCTTTGAAAGAACTTTGTGGGGCGCCTGGGTGGCTCAGTCGTTAAGCGTCTGCCTTCAGCTCAGGTCATGATCCCAGGGTCCTGGGATCGAGCCCCGCATCGGGCTCCCTGCTCCGCGGGGAAGCCTGCTTCTCTCTCTCCCACTCCCCCTGCTTGTGTTCCCTCCCTCGCAGTCTCTCTCTCTGTCAAATAAATAAATAAAATCTTTAAAAAAATAAAAAATAAATAAATAAATAAAAAAGAAAGAAAGAACTTTGTTCTGCCCTTAGAGTGAACGGTCCCCCAAAGTGGCCCGTGGTTGTGGCTGACTGCCTTCCCTGCTGCGTGCTGTCTACAGAGTGAAAAGGGATAAGATCTGAAGCCAGAGGACTTTAGTTCTAGTCCGCATGTTAGCAGGTTTTCAAGCCCTTTAAGCCTGTTTGCCCCCTTGAAAAATTGTGAAACCACTTTAACTCTCTCCTGCAATGTTAGGTACTACTCTCTGCAGGCTTCCGTAGCATCCTTTACATTCTTCGGGTGCTCATCACCTCGTTTTGTGCTTGTCTTCTCTCCAAGTCGCCCTGGGAGAAGGGAATTTGTTCTCATGCGCAGGGTCTGACATGAGCAGCACGAAGCTTAATTCAGGTTTGTTGTATAACCTAGAAAGCTTTCAACTGGTGTGGAGTAAGAGCTGCTCATAGACCTTGCCACTTCCAGAAAGCTCTTGAGCAGTAAACTGTGAAACAGCCTTGGATTAGAAAAAGGGTGGTCTCTACGGGGTTACATAGGCGTCATTTTAGTTTGATCATACTCTTCAGCTTTGGCAGGAAGCCTTACCAATACAGATAATAAAGCTTATGATAGTTACCACTTACTGAACACTTATGAGTTATTCTGTTTTGTGTTTTATAGGTAATATCACATTAAATCTTATAATCCTATAAATTAGTATTGTCAGATGGGGAAACTAAATCACCAGGTTAAGTAACTTGCCTGGTAACAAGGCCCAGGTTTCAATTCAAGTCCCTTTGATTTCAGATACTTAACCCGTGATTAAATTTCTATTTATCCTCTAAATCAAAATAATTTGCTTTTTTCCACCTTTTTGGGAGAGGGATCTTCACTAGGAGTGAATTAGAACGGTTGGCATACAGTACAACCCTCTGAAATACATTTTCTCACACTATATACAAACCTCCCCCCATAACGTTATGCTCCTTGCTTCTGTGGTTGTAGGGTCTTTACATTCGTTATCTCTGCCATAATATACTTACTTCCTTATACTCTTCTGGTTTGCTGTTCAAATAACTTACTACTTGCATTTGATTTACTATATGCTTTAAAACAGTATCTCTAAAATAGTTACTATAGGATACATGAATGACTTGCTAATGAAAGCATGTGTGAGAATAAGAAGTCAGAAATGAAAAACAGCTTTGAAAAAGATTCAGGGACAGTGAATTGAAGAGATGGGGAAGAGCAATTAGGAATCAGGTGGAAATTAGGCCTCTGTAGATAGGTACATCTCCTGTCCTTTAATTAGGGTAATAGGCAGCAGCTCCCATCAGGATCTGAAATAAAGGGAGAAGCTTGGAATGAACCTGCACTAACTTGATCAGGGGGAAAAAGAAGGGGTGGATGAAGGTGGAAGGCAAAACAAGGAGACAAACAAGCCCCCGGGATATTGTGCTGCGCCTGGGTACTGGGTGAGCCGATGGAGCGCTTTGTCCGTGTTCCCTATGGCTTGTACCAGGGCTATGGGAATGCAGTGCCTTTGGGCCATCCCGGACTCTCTGAACACAAACAGCCCGACTGGAGGCGAAACACTGGTCCCCCCACTTTCCTGGCCAGGCCTGGGTTGCTGGTGCCTGCAAATGCCTCTGACTACTGCATGGACCCTTATAAGAGGGCACAGCTTAAGGCTGTTCTCTCCCAGATGAACCCCAGCCTGAGCCTGCGGCTTTACAAGGCCAATACCAGGGAGGTGGGCGTGCAGGTGAGCCCACGGGTGGACAAGTCCGTGCAGTGCTCGCTGGGGCCTCGCACCTTGTGCAGCTGCTCCCCTTGGGGCAGCACGGCCCACAGGGCACCCCTGTCAGCCTGGGGAGTCTATTCGCCAGTGATAGGCCGCAGGGGCTTGATTCAGCTGCAGAGGGAGGAGGAAGCCCAGGAGAGGAAGGCCCTTTTGGGTCCTGCTGAGGCCAGCCAGCAGCAGCAGCCACCACCAACACCTAGGTCGGAGGAGGATAAGCAGGAGGAACTTCACCAGCACGATGAGCTGGAGGAGGAAGATGCCTCAAGTCCCCGGGAAAGGAAGAGCGAGCAGGTTCAGGGAGGTGGCGGAGCAGATCTGCTCAGGAAACCCAATTTCCAGGTGAACTTTCTCCTCCCTGTCCTCAGTCCTCAGCTAGCCTCATCCTTTCTTTCCTCTTTTCCATTTCTGGGGCAACAGAGCAAAAATCTTCTTTTGCTTTCTCCCTTTACTTGATGAAGGAGAGGTAGTTCTGAAAACGTATTTTACATGGCCTATAGATTTTGTAACTTTGGTAAAATAGGGGGCCAACTTTAAGCATGTGAAAACCGAAAGTCTGGCAGCTACTGCTATTGGGAACGAGGAGACAAAATGGGGTTTCAAGCCTGTCAAATATATGATCAGATTTTCATTCAGGGGAGATTGTGCTGGTGGCATTGTTGAAAGAACATTAGAAAAGTACGAGAGACGGATCTCCTCCAGTCCCATCCATGTTGATGTAAAAGTTGGGTATTCATCCTTTCTGATGGCTGAGTAATATTCCATTGTATATATGGACCACATCTTCTTTATCCATTCGTCTGTTGAAGGGCATCTCGGCTCTTTCCACAGTTTGGCTATTGCGGACATTGCTGCTATGAACATTGGGGTGCATATGGCCCTTCTTTTCACTACATCTGTGTCTTTGGGGTAAATACCCAGTAGTGCAATTGCTGGGTCATAGGGTAGCTCTATTTTTAAATTTTTGAGGAACCTCCACACTGTTTTCCAAAGTGGCTGTACCAACTTGCATTCCCCTGGAGGAGATTATGCTAAGTGAAATAAGTCAAGCAGAGAAAGTCAATTATCATATGGTTTCACTTATTTGTGGAACATAAGGAATAGCATGGAGGACATTAGGAGAAGGAAGGGAAAAATGGGTGGGGGGAATTGGAGGGAGAGATGAACCATGAGAGACTATGGACTCTGAGAAACAAACAGGGTTTTAGAGGGGAGGGGGGAGGGGGATGGGTTAGCCCGGTGATGGGTATTAAGGAGGGCACTACTGCGTGGAGCACTGGGTGTTATACGAAAACAATGGATCGTGGATCACAACATCAAAAACCAATGATGTATTGTATGGTGACTAACATAACACAATAAAATTTAAAAAAATAATAATAAAAAAAAAAGAAAAGTACAAGAGACGGGAACAATAAGAATCCCAGAGTAATCCTTGAAAGATGAGATGCTAAATTAGTGTAGTAGGCTTGAGAAGAGCCATGAATGAGGTTAAGGAAGTATGAAGCCATGAGGAAAGAGGATCTGGCTTTCCCCCATTCCCCCCCAAGATTGTAAAGGGCTTTTCCCCCTTATCTGCAGTTTTTGGAACCAAAATATGGCTATTTTCACTGTAAAGATTGTAAGACCAGATGGGAGAGTGCTTATGTGTGGTGCATTTCTGGAACTAATAAGGTAAGTAAAGGTGAGCGAAATGTGGGAGGAGGATGGGTTAGACACAGATGTTAAATAGAGGGAGAGTGTTTCCTGATGGAGCATGACCATAATGCTGTCTCATTCATTTGGCATCCTTAGTGCCAGGCACTTAATAGGTACTAAATGTTTGAACTGAACCAATTTGGACTGTCCATATGAACTCCTGAAGCTCTTAACCCTGGTGTTACATTTGGCTTGGTAGTTCTGTTGAACAAAATTTCAGGTTATTTAGGTGAACTCTTGTCATTGTGTATGGTGGAACTGTCTATATTCATTTCTTAGTTGGTATATTTTGAACCTCTTCGGGCCTTAGCTCCTGGAAATTTCCATGGTCTGTCCACAAGGTGGGGCAATAAGAGAAATAATTTATTGTGAAGGTTAACCTTGGAGAGACTTCTTTAGGCTAAGCAGTACCCACCCCCCCCCCCCCAATTTGAATTAGTTGTCAACCTATTAAGATTGGGAAAGATTTCACGATCTGCATTTCCAGATTTCCCTGATAGACTCTGGTCACTATAGACTCTCATTTCAGTGTGAAGACTCTAGGCTGGGGCTCAGCAGCTTCTAGCTCCTTTCACTGGGCATGCACACTTCATTTTGCAACAGTCTACATCTGGTCTATTTCATTAACTTCAGCAAGCAGTTGAGTTTGAGTCCCCTGTGCTTTCTACATTTTAGATACTGCTTTTCTGGCTAACGGTCTATAGAAGGAGAGGGCAAGGAGGCATGCTAAGACCTGAGTGAAAACTTGACTTTTCATACTAACCATTTAGTAGACCGTGGAGGCAAATGATTTTTAAACTATACTCAAATTACTTTCCTCTTTTGCCAGAAGATAAACAATGGGTTTAATTAAAACACTCCAAGATGCAAGGATACAAAGAACAAGACCTAGAACTCATTCTTAAGAAATTTATTCTCCTAGGAGTGACATAGAAAAAATGCAATTTGGTGGTAGATACAGTGGCCCCAGGGGCATGGAAGTGGTGCAGAAAAAACACAGGAGGGGGATGATTACCGTGTCGGAGGGAAGGCATCATGATGTCCATGCAGGATTTTAGAGGATAAATAGTTCATCAAGGAAAGCAGGGAGAAAATGTGCACAAGAAAATGCACAAGTTGAGAAACAATATGTATGGGTGTGTAATTACAAATAATTTGAAGTTCAGGTGGGGAAATAATGAGAAAATGAAAAAGTGAGGGCTCATAGACTAGGACAGAAGGAGAAGGTCAAGGGTTCAGCCCACACAATGAGCAAAATTATAATAGCTACTTCCCATCGAAGATTTTTACTGTGGTACTTTGTATATATTGTTGGGTAGTTGTCAGAATTATAGAAAATAAATGGTAGTATCTTGATTTTACAGGTAAGGAAACAGTTTCAAAGAGTGAGAAAAGTGACTGATAACACCAGAAGAGCTTAAGACCTCAGGGTAGAGGTTGGGCAAAAGCAAGGCAGAATGTGGGGGAATGAATTACTTAAATTAAGAACTGGGAGTCTAAGGTACCTATAATCTTGTATTTAAAAAAAGACTTATTTTTGTTTAGGTTTATTTCAAACAACTATGTTGCAAATGCCAAAAGAGTTTTAACCCTTATCGAGTAGAAGCAATCCAATGTCAGGTAAGCATGTAGAGCCCTTTCATTATGTCTATAATGTTGCCCTTCTTAAATAGAAGCTTCTGTGGCAAAATGTTGGAATTAGATAGAATTGGATATTTGCATAGGAGTGTTAAGTTTTCTATACCTTGAATCTTTGTAATATTTTAAATCAAAGATAAATTCTAGATTTTGGGGTGGTGTAGGAATGGGTGAAAGATTGACTCCTTGAAGTTGCTTTATATGGTGTGTTTATGTATGGGCTGTATGTGTTGTTTCTCAAACACCCTGTGTGTGGTTTGGATGTAGCAACTTTTTTTTTTTTTTAATTATTTTCATTCCAGTTAGTTAACATAGTGTTATATTAGTTTCAGGTGTACAATATAGTGTTTCAGTAATTCCATATGGATGTAGTAACTTAATAGGTAACCTGTATTAAGCATTTACTATGTCCCAAACTTTGGGCTATGTGCTTTACGTGCCTTATCTCCTGTAATCTAAACCTTGAGGTAGGTGTTATCCCCATGTTACAGACTAGAAAGCTAAAGTTCAATAAGAAAGTTTAGACAAATAGTAAATATTAGAACTATGATCAGATTTTATGGTGCCTCCAGTGTCTAGGAAGTCACAGAATTAGATGAGAGCTTATCTAAAACAGCTTGCGGGAGACCTCTTTTTAAAATTTTCAGGCAAGTGTGACATAGTTGGTTTTTGTAATCGAGTTTTTTTAAATCTAAATCCTTCATTTAGTTAAAAATATTTTTTGTACTACTTCAAAATATTCAAAAAAACTAGTCTAATAGTTTATAAATGATTTACCTTTAGATTTTCTAGTCTGACATTCAGTCTGTTTATGTTTAATATTATAAGTTGGGTTTAAATGTATTTTATTTTCTTATACTCCTTTTTCTTGTGTTCAATTGAATTGAGTTTTTAATTAAAAAAATGATTCCCCATCTCTATTATCTTGGTAGTTATTGTTTATTCTTCTTCTGGTAGTTACCTTAGACGTTACAACATGATTCTTTGACCTATCAAGGTCTACATAAACTGTGAACATTACCTCTCCTTGACAATGCAATGAACTTAGAACACTCAAACTCCTTATCACCTCATCCTAATTTATATACTGCTGTTGTATATTTTAATTTTAAACTTCGCAAGACCTTATTTTATATAGTCATTCATTTAGCTTTAGCTACATATATTTCCTTTCTGCTGTTTTTAGGTCTTTTTTGTATCTGGGGCCATTTTCCTTTTACCTGAAGAATACACTTTAATATTTTTAAAAAGATTTTATTTTATTTTAGAGAGAAAGAGAGGGAGAGAGTAGTGGGAAGGGCAGAGGGAGAGAATCTTCAAGTAGAATCCCTGCCAAGCACAGAGCCCAACATGGGGCTTGATCTCAAGACCTGAGATTTGGGCCAAAACCAAGAGTCAGACACTTAACGGACTGAACCACCCAGGTGCCCTGTGTTTTAATACTTACTGTAGTGTAGGTCTGAAGGTGGCACATCCTCTTGGATTTTAAAGGATAATTTTGCTGGGTATAGAATTTTTAGGTTGGCAGTAGTATTCTTTCTGCCCACTAAGGGTCTGACCTTCATTGTTTTTTTGAAGTTGGCTATTAGTATTTTTGCAGCTCTTTTGAAGTAATGTCTCTTGCTCTTTGTCTCCTTAAATCTACTTGCTTTTAAGATATTTCTCTCTGCTTTGGTTTTCAGTAGTTTTACAATTATATGCCTAGTTGTGATTTCTTTGTATTTACTCTATTTGGGATTCATAGTGTTTCTTGAATCTGTAGCTTGAAGATTTTTATCTCTTTTGGAAAGTTATCAGCCATTATCTTTTAAAATATTACTTCTGCTTCCATTCTCTCTTTCTTCCAGTTACTCATATTAGACCTTTCACCATCTCCCTTATGCTTTTTATGCTCTTTTCTATATTTCTTATGCTTTTGTCTTTCCTTGCTTCAGTTTGGATATCATCTACAAAACTATCCTTCATTTCTCTAATTCTTTCCTTAGCTATTTCCAACCTGCTATTAAATCCATCTGTTGAATTGATTTCAGTTATTCTGTTTTGCAGTGCTACAATTTTTATGTGTTGAAAAAATGACTTCCAGTTCTCTGCTGAAAATATCAGTCTTATTTCTTTGAACGTATTAAGCATAATTATCTTAATATCTGTATTAGGTGACTCCATTAACTTAATGCCCTACGGCTCTGTTGCTATCCTCTTCATTTTCTGTGGTTCTGTCTCCTCATACACCTCCTATGGTTATTTTTGATTGAGTGCTGTCTATTGAATATGAAGAATTATAGTGATAATTTGAGGCCTAGGATAGTATCCTCCTTCACAAGAGATTTGTTTGCTTCTGGTGGGAAGCTTAGAGACACCAACAATTTAGATTGCTATTTTCTAATCAGGGTTGAGCTGTTTTGAAGCTGGGCTTCAGTGTCTGTGAAAGCTGGGTCAATTCTTGGTTCATCTTTATTCTTAGGCTGCAGCCTTTCAGGGTCCCAACACAAAACCAGGTCTCTTCCGTTGGGCATGTTTAAAATTATCCCTCAGCTTCATCAGCTTGTCAAACTTACTTTTAGCTTCCCACTGTCTTTCACCTCTTCCAGAATTGGCAGACCTTTAGAGAGGAAATAGTCCCAAATATCAGGCTCACCTCCATTTCTGGGTTTCTTTCTCTAATGCTTTGATAATTCTCCAGTGCCTTCGAATAGTTCTTTTAAAAAGTTATTTTTCTTTAGCTCTGCTTTTCAAGTTATCCTAAGTAGGAGGCTTGGTCAAAATTACTAGTCCACCATTGCCAGAAACAGAAACCTACCTTTAGAGTACATACTGATTTTTATTTATTTTTTTTAATTGAGGCTTTTCTTCCACAGTGAGAGTATCATGAGGATTAAATGAGTTTATATAAAAAGTGCTTAGAACAGTGCATACAATAAATACCATGTATTAGCTATTAGAATTTCCTTACAAGGATGCATGCTTGTCACTCACTGGAAAAGTGGAAGATATAAATGTACAACATTTCATAAATCATATTTAAGACTTTTATTTGCAAAATGAAAATGCCTGTTTCCACAAAATAAAATGTAAAACTTACTCTTTTTAGCTGTGGTCATATGCAGAAAATAGAGCAGTGATCAGTTTTAAAGATTAGCAGGTTTCGGAGGGCAGACAAGGGCAATATACTGGTCTCCATAGGATGTGATTTTTATTTATCAGAAGACAGAATGAGATAATGGTTAAGAATACTCTAAATTATAGTAAAGATTAGGCATGTCTGGAGAGAAAAGAGAATTAACTTCCTCTAGAATCCCTCCCCCCTGGTTGTGACAACCAAAAGCATTTCCAGACATTGCCAGATGTCTGCTGGTTGGTAAAAATACAGCTGGTTGAGAATCACTGCTCTCGGGTTTTCGAAAATTCCAGCCTAGATAATCAAATCACTTAATACTCACTCACTGCCCCTCAACCCCACCTGGCTACAAATGTAAAAACCCATTAGTGAAGACACTGTATAAACTCTTTTAAAATCTTTCTCTTACATTAGATCTTCTCGGTTGGCTTAGCAGTATTCTCTGAAATATCATCTTTGCTCTTTCATCTTGAAAAATGCATGGCATTTAACAGGATAGGAGTGGTTTTGTACAACTTGGTCCCGGACTTCTCATAGGATTCAAAGGAGGATGAAGATATGAGGGATACGGGTGGTGGGGAGAAGTATTTTGATTTGAGGATTATATTTGAAACACTGATTTAATTATTTAGTGTCCAAACTATTCCTTGTTTTCTAAAGACCTGTTCAAAGTCTCGTTGTTCCTGTCCTCAAAAGAAAAGACACATTGATCTAAGGAGGCCTCATCGACAGGAACTGTGTGGTCGCTGCAAAGACAAGAGATTCTCCTGTGGCAATACTTACAGCTTTAAATACATCATGTGACAGGCAGTATAAATTGTACAGGACACTCAAGTCTCCTTGTAACTCACTGTACTGTTCCTTTTTTGCAACTTAGCTCTGAGCTGATATTGGAAAATGGATTAGGCTTTTGTACTTTTTGTAGGTTGTATAACAATTGTACAATGTGAGTGGAATAAAATAAATGCATGTAAAATAGACCATGAAGGTACATTAATTGTGATCACAGGGTAAAAACCTCCATATGGCATTGGGAAATAGTAGATACTGTCCCTTATATAAAGGGAACAATGAAGAGGAACAATAGTCATTTGACAAACTTTTTATCAGCTGCGTGTTCTAAGCACTGGGAACATAGAGATGATCAGGGGGCAAGGTCCTTGCCTTCAATAATTATAGCAAATGCTTAAACAGCACTTATGTGCTAGGGATTGCAACTCATCATAGCAGCCATATTAAGTAGAAACTACTATACCGTTTCTTAACAGATGAGGAGAGGGAGCCACAGAGAGATCATAGTATAGAGCCAGGATTTGAACCCACATGGACTTGAACTTGCTCCATGGCTTGAACTACTACATTTACACTTTTTTTCCCCAGATTCAGATGTGGTAAGTCCTATGAAGGAAACAATGCTATCATAGACTGAGCTTTTAGACCGTGTGGTTGGGATGAGGGAGCAGGAGAATTGAGACCTGCAGGATGGAGGGAGCAGGAGAAAAGAAGATGGTTTTGATCCAAGGGAACAGCAAGAGCAAAGGCTCTGAGTGTGTGGGCCACATAGTTGGTATGTCCTAGGAATAGGGGCCCCTCAAGCTAATGTGGGACAGATGCTGGAGAGGACAGGGCTCAGGTCACAGAAAGTTCTTTTGGCCATGGTCAGGCATGCGGAAGCCCATAAAGGAGTTTCAACAAGACTGTGACATCAGGTTCTTTAGAAAAACTCCCTCTGTTGGGGGAAGACCAGAATGTACAAGCAAAATGATGGCTCAGACAAGGGTGATGGCCATGGAGATGGAGAGAAGTACATCAATTCAAGATAATGTTGGAATTATACAGGATTGGAAGTGGATGATGCAGAAATAAATGACTTTTAGATTTCTACTTTGAGCTATGGGGCACGATGGAATTGAGAGGTATAACAGGAGCATATTTTGGAGGCAGATTACCTAACTTCAAATCCTGGGTGTGGTAGATGTAAGTTTGTGCGCAAATTACAGGCATACCTTAAAGCTATTGCAGGTTCAGTTCCAGACCACCGCAATAAAGTGAGTATCTCAATAAAGTCAGTCAAATGAATTTTTTAGTTTTCAGTACATATAAAAGTTGTGTTTACCTATACTGTAATCTACACTATGGTCTATTAAGTGTGCAATAGCATTACTAAAAATGTACATAATTCAAAAATAATTTATGGCTAAAAAATGCTGAACATAATCTGAGCTTTCAGTAAGTTGTAATTTTTGCTGGTGGAAGGTCTTGGCTTGATGTTGATGGCTGCTGACTGATCAGGGTGGTGCTTGCCTACTGACTGATTAGGGTGGTTGGGATGGCTGTGGCAATTTCTTATTTCTTATTTTAAGACAACAATGAAGTTTGCCTCATCCATTGACTCTTCCTTCCATGAATGATTTCTCTGTAGCATGTAATGCTGTTTGATAGCATTTTACCCACAGTAGAACTTCTTTCAAAATTGGGGTGAATACCCTCAAACTATACAGCTGTTTTATCAATGAAGTTGATGTAATATCCTAAATTCTTTGTTGTCATTTCAACCATCTTCATAGCATCTTCACCAGGAGTAGATTCCATTGCAAGAAACCACTTTCATTGTTCATCCATAAGAAGCAACTCCTCATCTGTTCAAGTTTGATCTTGAGATTGTAGCCATCTCACATCTTCAGGCTTCACTATGAACTCTAGTTCTCTCATTGTGTCCACCACATCTGCAGTTACTTCCTCCATTGAAGTCTCGAACTCCCTCAAAGTCATCCAGGAGGGTTGGAACCAACTTCTTCCAAACTGTTAGCATTGTCCCATGAATCATGAATGTTCTTTTTTGTCGTTATTTTTAAAGATTTAATTTATTTGAGAGAGAGAGAGAGAGAGAAAGTGGGGGGAGGAGTAGAGGAAGCAGGACAAGCAGATTCCATGCTGAGCATGGAGCCAGGACGTAGGGCTTGATCCCATGACCCTGAGATCATGACCTGAGCTGAAATCAAGAGTCAGATGCTTAACCCACTGAGCCACCCAGGTGCCTTGTGAATCACAGATGTTCTTAATGGCATCTAGAATGGTGAATCTTTTTCAGAAGTTTTTCAAGTTACTTTGCCCAAATCCATCAGAGGAATCACAGTCTATGACAGCTATAGCAGTTTGAATTGTGTTTCTTAAATAATAAGACTTGAATGTCAAAATTATTCCTTGATCTATGGGCTGTAGAATAGATTATGTGTCAACAGGCATGAAAAGAACATTAATCTCATTGTAAGTCTCCATCAGAGTTCTTGGGTGACCAGGTACATTGTCAGTGAGCAGTAATATTTTGAAAGGAATCTTTTCCTGAGCAGTAGGTCTCAATAGCGGGCTTGAAATATTCAGTTAGACATGTTGTAAACAGATGTGCTGTCATCCAGGCTTTGTTTTTCCGTTTATAGAGCATAGGCAGTAGGTTTAGCTTAATTCTTTTTTTTTTTTTTTTTTAAAGATTTTATTTATTTGAGAGAGAGAGAATGAGAGAGAGAGAGCGGGAGCAAGAGAGGGGAAGGGTCAGAGGGAGAAGCAGACTCCCCACTGAGCGGGGAGCCCGATGTGGGACTCGATCCTGGGACTCCAGGATCATGACCTGAGCCGAAGGCAGTCGGTTAACCAACTGAGCCACCCAGGCGCCCGGTTTAGCTTAATTCTTAAGGGCCCTAGAATTTTCAGAATGATAAGTGAATATTGTTTTCAGTTTAGTCACCAGTTGCATTAGTCCCTAACAAGATAAGCTTTGAATCCAGGCATTGATTTCTCCTCTCTTGCTGTGAAAGTCCTCGATGGATCTTCTTCCAATAGAAGGCTGTTTTGTCTACATTGAAAATCTGTTGTTGAGTACAGCCACATTCATGAATTATCTTAAGCAGATCTTCTGGATAACTTGCTGCAGCTTCTACACCAGTGCTTACAGCTTCACCTTGCACTTTTATGTTATGGAGCTGGCTTCTTCCCTCAAACCTCATGAACCCACCTCTGCTGATTTTAACCTTGTGTAGCTTCCTCACCTCTCTCTGCTTTCTTAGAATTACAGAGAGTTAGGGCCTTGCTCTGGATTAGGCTTTAGCTTAAGGGAATGTTGTGGCTGGTTTGATCTTCCTCTCTCCAGACCACTCAGACTTTCTCTGTATCAGCAAAAAGGCTATTTTACTTTCTTACCATTGTGTGTTCACTGGAGCAGCACTTTTAAAAAAAATTTTTATTGTTATGTTAATCACCATACATTACATCATTAGTTTTTGATGTAGTGTTCCATGATTCATTGTTTGCATATAACACCCAGTGCTCCATGCAGGAAACGTGCCCTCTTTAATACCCATCACTGGGCTAACCCAACCTCCCACCCCCTCCCCTCTAGAACCCTCAGTTTGTTTTTCAGAGTCCATCATCTCTCATGGTTCATCTCCCCCTCCGATTTCCCCCCCTTCATTCTTCCCCTCCTGCTATCTTCTTCTTCTTCTTCTTTTTTTTTTTTAACATATATTGTATTATTTGTTTCAGAGGTACAGATCTGTGATTCAGCAGTCTTGCAATTGTGCAAGACTGGAGCAGCACTTTTAAATACCTTCAAGAACCTTTCCCTTGCACTCACAACTTGGCTACCTGTTTGGCAAGTGAGACTTAGCTTTTGGCCTATCTCAGCTTTTGACATGCCTTCCTTACTGAGCCTAATCATTTCTAGCTTTTGACTTAAAGTGAGAGATGTGCAACTCTTCCTTTCACTTGAACATTGAGGGACCATTGTAGAGTTACTCATTGGCCTAATTTTAATATTGTTGTGTCTCAGGCAAAAGGGAGGCCTGAGGAGAGGGAGAGAGATGGGGGAATGGCTGGTTGGTGGTACAGGCAGAACACACATAACATTTACTGATTAAGTTTTTCATCTTATAGGGGCTCAGTTTGAGGCACCCTAAAACAATTACAATAGTAACATGAAAGATCACAGATGATCATAACAAATATGATAATGAAAAAGGTAGAAATACTGTGAGAACCACCAAAATGTGACACAGACACAGTGAGTAAATGCTATTGGAAAAAATGGTGACGATAGACTTGCTTGACATAGAGTTGCCACAAACCCTCAAAGTGCAGTAAAATGAAGTACAGTAAAACAAGATATGCCTCTACTTAACTCTCCATGTTTCAGGTACTCTTCTGTAAAATGGGGACAATCCTAGTACCTGTCTCTTGGTGGTGGCCTGAGGACTAAAGGAGCTGATATGTGTTATGCACTGAAGATCATACCTGTAGCATTGTGAGGGCTCAGTAAACAGCTGTTCTTACTTTGATGGAGCTATGTAGTGAGATGGGGAGAGGGTTTCTGTTTCAATATATTAGGTTTGAAATATTTGAGACATCCAAATGGACATGTCATGTAGGCTCTTGAGTATATGAATTTGGAATTTAGGAGAGCTGTCAGAGTGTGTCAGAGAGAGAGATTTGGAGATAAAAAATACAGTTTTTAAAGCCTTGGGTCTGGATGGGACCACCTAGGAGGAAAGCACAGCACGGGGCTCTGGGTGCACACCAACATTTAGAGCAATGATTCTAAAACTTTCATGGCCCCCGAGTTATCTGGTGATCATGTTAATAGCAGATTCTGATCCAGTAGGTTTGGGGTCTGAGTCTGCAAATCTAACAGAGTCCCAGATACTATTAATGCTGCTGGTCTTCTGGATCACACTTTAACTAGCAAGAGATTAGAGGTTAGGTAAAATAGGAGATCAAGAGGGATAGGAAGAGGATGGTGTCACAAAAGCAAAGCTAAAACGGTATTTCAAGTTCAACTGAGTCTATTCCTGTGGTGAGTGAGAAAGATGCAGATAGACATGTCTGTTGGAATGGCGACATGAAGGTTACTGATGATCTTAAAAGAAGTTTTCGATGGAATGGTGGGGACGGAAGCCAGAGTAAAGAAAGTCAAGACAGTGAATAGAGATAATACTTTCTAGAAGTTTTGCTATTAAAAAGCGGAGAAATTAGTGGTAGCCAGAAGGGCATTTGGGGGAAAAGTGAGATATTGAGTACATTTGTATATTAATGGAAATAATTCAGTAGAGAGAAAAAAAATAATTCAGTAGAGAGAAATTGATTGTACAGTCGGTGGAGGACATGCCCACAGGGGCAAAGCCCTTGAAAAGGGAGAACAGATGAAATCCAGAGCACAAGTGGAAGCAATAATATTTTCTTTATTGTAAAAGGATGGAACACCTAGGACGTGGGGCTACAAATAAGTTTATAGATTTGGGGGTGAAGATGAGACCCTCTGTGTTATGTACTCAATGCATTATGAAACAAAGTCGTTAGCTGAGGCAGATGGGAAGGGAAAGGGGTGGGAAGCTGAGGAGGAAAAGCAAGGATCGAAGTAAAGTACTGGGAATTTGATATTATCAGGGAAGCATAATTGTATTGTAGGATTTTCTGATAGCATTGGGACCTTATTTTGAGACTTGGTGCTGTTTGAACTATGCTTGGTTGCAGTTGTGTTCTAGTAATGTCATATGTAGGGGATTCTGGTGCAGGCATGGGAAGGGCAGATCTTAGTTTTAACTAGTTGAGTAAGACAGGTGTAACGTATTTGATAATGTCAGCAAGGGAGTGATTATAGTCCCTGGAATTTAAACTTGTTCAGCAGAAAAAGGAGTAAAGGTATGGGATGGATAGTGGGAAAAGTAGTGAGATCTACAGGTTGTTATTTACGACGGGAGAAGAATTATGAGATCGAGTGGGAGTGCGAATAAAGGGGGAACTGGAAGGATTCCCGAGTGGGATGCTGAAAGGTGAGGTGCTGCAGCTGGTACACTTACTGCTACTAATAGGGTTTTGATATAGCCATGAAATCAGGTGGTCAAAGTGGAGTAGAGGGGTGAAGACCCCTGGGGGAAAGAATGCGAAAACCGAGAGGAGAAGATTTTGTGTGGGTCATGCATGAGGATGTTGCAGTTCCTGAGAACAGTATGAGTGGTTGGGGTGAAGAAGGCGGCAATGAGCAATAAGCTATAGTCTATTCAATGAAGAAGGGGGTGTGAGCAGGAGGGTTTTAGATCAGCGGTTCTCAACCACAGCTGCCACTTAAAGTCATAGGAAGAACTTTATAAATTCTAAGGCAGGTTCCTTCCCTCAGGATTTAATTTAAGGGATCTGGGGTGGGGCCTGTGCCTCTGAATCTTTTAAAAGTTTTCTTAATGGTTCTCATGTACAGCTAAGGTTCACAACCACCCCTGTGGGTGATGGTGATGGGCTTGAGGGAGGATAGCTAGAACAGCTGGGTGGCATGAATTTCCGCCTCTGGACTTTTTGAAATGGATATGAGAAAAGAGTTGGAAACAGAGGGAAGTAAGGAGGAGTTTTCTCAATCTCATGGCTTAGGAACTTCTAGAAGTTGGTGGCAGGTGGCTAAAGTTCTTGGAACCTGAATTCGTGCACAGTGTTAGAGCAAGAGATAGCTGTTAAAATCAGGGTCTGGGCTGGAGGCGATGGTGACAGAGAAGGAAGCATCTGCTAGGAAACTGATCTGTACGTGGACTGCAGTGAATTCTAGTTGCTCATTTCTGGTGACCTCAAGTACAAAGTCATAAGACAATGATAGATTTGGGGTTGAATCACTATACAAACAGCCTACATCAAAGGGTGATTGGTGGTGTGCTGTCGAAGAGCACTTTGCTGGAGAATAAATCTCTTCAAATTAAATGTTTTTCAAAATGGGATAGTTATAAAATGGCTGGTTTGGTAGACCCTACTCTGGATTTGACTGAGGGACTCTTCATTTTTGTCACGCACCCCTGGTGATTCTTAGGTTTGAGAATCACTAAGGTAGTGTTTCAATCTTAGCAACAGATTTCAACCCTTAAATAGCCCTGGAATTTGAGTACACTTTGGTCCAATTACATCAATCTCCAGAGCAGTGGAGCCTGGGTATTGGTGTTTCAAGTTTCCCACATGATGTAATTTGCAACTAAGGTTTCAAATTCATTATTCTTACACTCGGATTCTTACAGGGGAGACAGGCGAGGATTCTAATTTTTCCTCAGGGGTTTTAAATACCGTCTATATGTCTTTGGTCCAGACTTCTCAACAACAGACTCACATATCCACCCATTCGCTCGCCATCTGGTCTTAGATGTGTAATTAGGCATCTCATAGTTAAGATGTCTGAAAATTAAATCTTGATTTACACCTCTCAAACATGTACTTCCTTATCTCGGTAAATGGCACTTCCATTCTCCCATTGGTTTGGGCCAAACTTTGGAGTCTCGCATGTTTCACGTGTTATCATCAAATCCTGTTAGCTCTACCTCTGGAATATTTCCAAAATATACCAACTTGTAATCACCTCCACTGAGACTACCCCAGCCCAAGCCTTCATTACCTATTGACCGCACTATTATAACAGCCTTCTAGCTGGTTTTTTTTTTTTTTTAAGATTTATTTATTTGAGGGGTGGAGGGGGAGAGGGAGAGCGAATATCAAGCTGACTCCTTTGCTGAGTGTGGAACCTGACGCAGGGCTCAAACTCACAACCCTGAGATCACCACCAGAGCTGAAACCTAGAGTCAGATACTTAATGGACTGTGCCACCCAGGAGCCCCTAACTGGTCTGTCTACTCCTGCCCTTCTGTGTCTATTCTGCACACAGCAGCCAGAGCAATCCTTTTTTAAAATTTTGCTTTTATCGTGGTGAAATATGTATAACATGAAATTTACCATTTCTAAATGCACAATTCAGCAGTATTAAGTACATTCACAATGTTGTAAAACCATCACCACTGTCTATTTCCAGAACTTTTTCACCATTCAAACAGAATGATCCTTTTACAACAAAAGCATGTCACTGCTCTGCCCCCAAACATCCAGTGACTTTCCGCTTCACTCAGTAAAGGACCAAGTCCTTCCTGACTCACGTAACCCTTTCTGCTGTCCTCTCTGAACACTCTCTTCTTCATTCATTTCACTCGGTCACTGGCTTCCTTGCTAGCCCTTCAACAATAGGATCATGCTCCTGCTTCAGGATCTTTGCATTTGTTTTTCCCTTTGCTGGAATGCTCTTTCTCCCAGAAACTCATATTGTGTCCTCACTTCATTGAGACCTCTGCTCAGATCTCATCTTATTAGAAAGGCTTCTCTAACCCCTTCTGAAGTAGCACCACACCCCAGTTATTCTCTCCTTTTGTTCATGGCATTCACACCACCTGACATAGACAGACAAGTATATCTTCTCCCATTAAAATGTAAGCTCCTTGAATGGAGAGATGTCATCTGTTTTGACAACTGTAGTATCCGCTGAAATAGTGCCTAGCTCATAGCGGGCACACAATAAAAATTTGGTGAATGTAGGAAAAATCTCAGCTCATGATAGGTATTCAAATGTTAATAATCCGGGGCACCTGGGAGGCTCAGTCAGTTAAGCGTCTGCCTTCAGCTCAGGTCATGATCTCGGGGTCCTGGGATGGAGCCCTGCATCAGGCTCCCTGCTCAGCGGGGAGTCTGCTTCTCCCTCTCCTTCTGCCTTCCACCCCCCCGCCCTGCTGCTTGTGCTCGCTCTCTGTCAAATAAATAAATAAAATCTTTAAAAAAAAACCCAAAAACAAATGTTAATAATTCTAAGTAAGTGTATCAAAAAATTAAAACACCCAGCTTTATGGAGATATAATTAACATAGTATAAAATTCACCTGTGGACACTAATGTTTATGTTCAGGCAGGTATTTGGAAGCAGGTATAAGCTACTGATGCAAGCGGCAGGAGGTACCCTTATTTCTATGATTCTGCAATTCACTGGAAAGATCAGTGTTAGGATTTGGAACCAGAAGCACCTTGAGACCTGCTTCTGTGCGTGTTTGTGTATGTGCGCGCTCGCGTGCGTGTGTGTGTGTGTGTGTGTGTGTTGCTAATCGTTATAAGCATCTTTATTCACAGCTTCACTAACACATTTGCTTAATGTTCTCATTTATCAGTGGGAATAAGACCTGCATGTGTCCCTAAGATGTATGGTGCTCTTTCTAAAACACTCTATTTGGAGACCATAATTTTAATCAATTGAAGTCCAAATTATGGCGCACCTATCTAAATTGCTTTTTTTAGGACAGTGGATAAAATGTGTATAATGTTTCAGTGCCAGAAAGCACCAAGATATGAGGAAGCATTTCTCTTATCATGAAAGCATCTGTTAGATATTTACCGTCTCTTTTGGGTGGCTATCTCTACCCCTCATCTCCTTTCCATTCCTCTGTGTCCCTGGGGAGGTGAAAAGTAATGCTTCAGGCCCAACACAAACCCAAGGAGATTTGACTGTAGGTCTATAATTATTACTGGGCTTAGTTGGTGTGGGGCTGTAGCTTTAAGGGGCCTTTCTCTTACACAGTTTTCCTCACCTACACTCAAAGAAGAGGAGGTGAAGAAATAGAGGAAAAGTAGAAAATTTCCACATTAGCAAATCTCTATTGTTTTATAAAATTAAGGGAAAAAAACACCTCCACTATATTTTATGACTATAGATTACAAGGTACTATTGAAATCTCCCCTTTATTTAAATTTTAATTCCAGTGTAAACATACAGTGTTATGTTCATTTAAGGT
The DNA here is from genome assembly GCF_964656455.1 of Halichoerus grypus. Taxonomy (NCBI): domain Eukaryota; kingdom Metazoa; phylum Chordata; class Mammalia; order Carnivora; family Phocidae; genus Halichoerus; species Halichoerus grypus. The sequence continues at coordinate 68,767,783 of NC_135715.1, forward strand.
GCACAATATAGTGATTCAACAATTCCATATGTTACTCAGTGATCATCAAGATAACTGTACTCTTAATCCCCTTCACTTCATCCCTTCCCCCACCCACCTCCCCTCTGGTTTGTTCTTTATAGGTAAGAGTCTGTTTTTTTGTCTCTTTTTTTTCCCCTTTGTTCATTTGTTTCTTAATTTCCGCATATGCGTGAAATTATATGGTATTTATCTTGCTCTGACTTACTTATTTCACTTAGCATTGTACTCTCTAGATCCATCCACATCATTGCAAATGGCAAGATTTCATTCTTTTTTTATGGCTGAATAATATTCCATTGTTTATATATACCACTTCTTTATTCATTCGTCCGTCTGTGGACACTTGGGCTGCTTCCGTACTTTGGCTATTGTAGATAATGCTGCTATAAACATTGGGGTGCATGTATCCCTTTGAATTAGTGTTTTTGTATTGTTTGGGTAGATACCCAGTAGTGCAATTGCTGGATCCTAGGGTGTTCTATTTTTAACTTTTTGCAGAATTTCCATACTGTTTTCCAGAGTGGCTACACCAGTTTGCATTCCCACCAATAGTGCAAGAGCATTCCTTTTTCTCCACGTTCTCACCAACACTTGCTGTTTCTTGTGTTCTAGATTTTAGCTATTCTGGCAGGTGTGCAGTGATATCTCATTGTAGTTTTGATCTGTATTTGCCTGATGATTAGTGATGTTGAGCATCTTTTCTTGTGTCTGTTGGCTGTGTGTCTTCTTTGGAAAAATGTCTGTTCCTGTCCTCTGCTCATTTTTTAATTGGAGTATTTGTTTTTTGGGTGTTGAGTTGTGTCAGTTCTTTATACATTTTGGATAATAACCTTTATTGGATATGTCATTTGTAAATATCTTCTCCCATTCGGTCAGCTGCCTGTTAGTTTTGTTGATTGTTTCCTTCACTGTGCAGAAGCTTTTTATTTTGATGTAGTCCCCATAGTTTATTTTTGTTTTTGTTTCCCTTGCCTCAGGAGACATATCTAGAAAGAAGTTGCTATGGCTGATGTAAAAGAAGTTATTGCTTATGTTCTCCTCTAGGATTTTGATGGTTTCATGTTTCACATTCAGTTCTTTAATCCATTTTGAGTTTATTTTTTTTTGTTTGGTGTAAGAAAGTGATCCAGTTTTATTCTTTTGCATGTTGCTGTCCAGTTTTCCCAACACAAATTTTTGAAGAAACTTTTTCCCATTGGATACTCTTTCCTCCTTTGTCGAAGATTAATTGACCATATAATTGTGTGCTCATTTTGGGGTTTTCTATTCTGTTTCATTGATCTATGTTTCTATTTTTTATGCCAGTACCATACTGTTTTGATCACTACAGCTTTTTAATATAAAGTCTGGAATTGTGATGCCTCCAGCTTTGCTTTTCTTTTTCAGGGTTGCTTTGGCTATTCAGTCTTTGTTTTAAACTCTATTTTGTCTGATATAAGTACAGCTACCTATGCTTTTTTCCTCCCTGCTTCTTTTTGAATCTTTTTCCATCTCTTCACATTCAGCTCATACTTGTCTTTAGGTCTTAAGTGAATTTCTTGTAGGCAGCATATACATCGATCTTGGTTTTTCATCCATTCTGTCATTTCATGTCTTACAGTTGTAATAGTTAGATCATTAACACTTAAAGTAATTATTGGTAGGTATGTACTTATTGCCATTTGATTAATTGTTTTCTGGTTGTTTTATAGTTCCTCTCTTTTGCTCGCTTTTTGTGACTCATCACTTTTAGTGTTATGTTTGGTTTTATTTTTTGTGTATCAATTATAGGTTTTGGTTTGTGGTTACCATGAGGCTCACTTTAACACTCTAAGTATTTAGCAGTCTGAATTAGGTTGATGGTCAGTTAAGTTATAACACATCTAAAAGAACTTCATTTTTACTCCTTTGCCCTCCATGTTTTATGTACAGAGTGTTGTTTGTTACATTTTTTTTTTTAAATTTTGTGGGTCTTCTTAACTAATTTTGTAGTTACAATTGATTTTACTACTTTTACCTTTAATACTACCTTTATAAATGATTCCTCTACTACCTTTATTGTATGTTTGCTTTTACTCATGAAACTTGTCCTTTCATAATTTTATTTCTAATTGTGGCCTTTTCTTTTCCACTTAAAGAATTTGCTTTAACATTTCTTGGATGGCCAGTTTAGTGCTGATGAACTCCTTTAAATTTGTTTATCTGAGGAACTTTTTATTTCTTCTTTACTTCTGAATGATAATTTTGCTGGATAGTGTATTCTTGGTTGCAGGTTTTTCACTTTCAGCTCTTTGATATATCATGCCACTTTCTTCTGGCCTGTAAGTTTCTGCTGAAAAATCAGCTCATAGCCTTATGGAGCTCCCCTCCTGTGTAACTAGTTGCTTTTGTTGCTTTTAAGATTCTCTCACTCTGTTTAATTGTTGACATTTTAATTAGTATGTGTCATGTTTTGGATTTCCTTAGGTTCATCTGGTTTCAAACTCTCTCTGTTTCCTGAACCTGAATGTCTGTTTCCTTCCCCAGGTTTGGGAAATTTTCAGCTGCTATTCTTAATATGTTTTCCACCCACCCCTCCTTCCCTTCTTCTGGGACCCCTTATAATGTGAATGTTTGTTCATTTGAGGTTGTCCAGGAGATTCATTCACCTATCCTCATTTTTAAAAATAATTTTTTCTTTTTGCTATTTAGCTCAGGTGCTCTCCGTTACCCTTTCAGGTCACTGATTTTCTGCATTCTTGAATCCGTTGATTCCCTCTAGTGTAATTTTCATTTCAGTTATTGTATTCTTCAACTCTAATCGATTCTTTTTTATATTTTCTATCTCTTTGTTGAAGTTCTGAGTTATTTCACTCTTCTCCCTAGTTTTGTGAGCATCTTTGTAACCATTACTTTGAACTCTTTATCAGATAGTCATTATCTCTTTCTCATTTAGTTCTTTTTTTTTTTTTTTTGGAAGTTTTGTCTTGTTCTTTGATTTGAGCATATTCCTCTGTTTCATTTTGCTTGATTTTCAGTGTTTGTTTCTATGAATTAGGCATATATGTTGTATATGGTTGTCTCCTGTGTAGACTGAGATTGCATGGTGATTTTGGCTGGCTGGAGTTGTGACTGGTATTGCCTGGAGTTCCTGGGACGCTCTGTGTTGGAGCTGCTCTGTGGGGATGGCCTGAGCTGAAGTTGGGGCAGGCTAGGCAGTCCTGGGGCTCTTTGTACAGATAGTGCTCTGGCAGGACAGCTGAAGATGAAATGGGTTCGTGCTGGGCTGCGGGGAGGTCCCTGGGCTCTTTGCACAGAGGGAGTACTGACCAAAGGTGTCCTGGTGTATGAGTGGCAATGAACTTCTTTTAACTTTTGTTTGTCTTTATCTCTCCTTCAGTTCTGAATGATAAACTCACCAGGTAGAGTATTATTGGTTGTAGGTTTTCTCCTTTCAGAACTTTGAATATATTATGCCACTCGTTTCTGGCCTGTAAAGTTGAAAAATCACTGTATAGCCATATGGGGTTTCCCTTGTATGTAACTAATTTGTTTGTTTCTGCTTTTATGATTCTCATTTTGTTTAATTTTTGACATTTTAGTTATTTGTGTCTTGGTGTGGATCTCCTTGGGTTCATCTTGTTTGGGCTCTCTGTGATTCCTATGCCTGGATTTTCCAGGTTAGGGAAGTTTTCAACTATTATTTCTTCAAATAAATTTTCTGCCACTTTCTGTCTGTCTTTTCCTACTAGGACCCTCCAGTACAAGAGTTCATAAGCTTGATGTTGTACAAGTCCATAATCTATCCTCATTTTTTAAAAGTGCTTTTCAATGAACATATTCAAACACTGACAGTACTTGACAGTAAACAGTCATATATCCACCTCATAGAATCTACCTTTAACATTTTACTATACTTGATTTTTCACAATCTAGTCATGTATCCATTCCTCTGTCCATCCTTCATTCCATTTTAGTTTTTTGAAACATTTCAAAGTAACTTGCAGACAATACCACTTCATCCTAAATACTTCAGCATGCATATCATTAGACCAATATTCTGTTTGCAGTTATTTTTCTATTGATATACAATTTAGATACAGTGTACTGGACATATTTTTCATGTACCTTCACTGTATTTTTGTAAATGCATACATACATAACCCATGTAACTCAAATACCTATTGAGATATAGAACATTAACATTACCATGAATATTTCTTTTCTATTAGTAAAAGTATAGTTGACACATCATGTTATATTAATTTCAGGTGTACACTGTAATGATTCAATATTTCTATACATTACTCTGTGCTGACCATGGTAAGTGTAGTCACCATTTGTCACCATGCAATGTTATTATGATATTATTGACTATATTTCCTATGTTGTACTTTTCACCTCCAGGGCTTACTTATTTTATAATACAAGTATGTACCTCTTAATCCCCTTCACCCATTTTACCGATCTCTGCACGCACCTCTCCTCTAGCAATCATCAGTTTATCGTTTGTACTTAAGTCTGTTTGTTGGATACTAGCTATTCTGACTGGTGTGAGGTGATGTCTCATTGTGGTTTTGATTTGCATTTCCCTGATGATTAGTGATGTTTAGTATCTTTTTATTGGACTGTTGACCATCTGTATGTTTTCTTTGAAAAACTATGCATGTTCTCTGCCAATTTTCAAATTGGATTATATGTTGAGGTTTTTTTTTTTTTTTTTGCCATGAGTTATATGACTTCTTTATGTGTTTTGGATATTAACCCTTCATTGAATGTATCATTTACAAATATCTTCTCCCATTCAGTTAGGTTGGTTTTTGTTATTGTTGATGGTTTCCTTCACTGTGCAAGAACTTTTTATTTTGGTTTAGTCTCACTAGTTTATTTTTGCTTTTGTTTCCCTTGTCTGAGGAGGTCTATCTAGAAAAATGTTGCTAAGACTGATGTCAAAGTGTTTACTGCCCATGTTTTCTTCTAGGAGTTTTATGGCTTCAGGTCTCACATTTAGATCTTTAATTAATTCTGAGTAATTTTTGTCTAAGAAAGTGGTTCAGTTTCATTCTTTTACATGTAGCTGTCTAGTTTGCCCAACACCATTTGTTGAAGAGGGTATTTTTTTTTTCATTGTATATTCTTGCCTCCTTTGTTATAGATCAATTGATCATATAAGTATGGGTTTATTTCTGGGTTCTATATTCTGTTTTATTGATCTGTGTGTCTTTTTTGTTTTTTTGCCAGTAACTTTGTAGTATATTTTGAAATCTGGGATTTTGATACCTACAGCTTTGTTCTTCTTTATCATGATTGCTTTGGCTATTTGCAGCCTTTTGTGGTTCCAGATCAATTTTAGTTCTGTGAAAAATGCTATTGGTATTTTGATAGGGATTGCATTGAATTTGTAGAATGTTTTGGGTAGTACGCATATTTTAACAATGTTAATTCTTCCAGTTCATGAGCATGGTTTATTTTTCTATTTCTTTGGGTCATCTCCAATTTTTTTCATCAATGGCTTATAGTTTTTAGAGCATAGGTCTTTTTCCTCCTCGGTTAAATCTATTCTTTTGGGTGTAATTGTAAATGAGATTGTTTTCTTAATTTCTTTTTAGGCTATTTCATTATTAGTATATAGATATGTAACAGATAGTTGCATATTTGTTTCCTGAAACTTTACAGAATTAATTTATTCTAATAGTTTTTGGTTGAGTCTTTAGGGTTTTCTATAGGTAGTGTCATGGAATCTGCAAATAGTGATAGTTTTATTTATTCTTTACCAATTTGGATGCCTTCTATTTCTTATATGGTGTATCTGGAACTTCCAGTAGTCTGTTGAATAAAAGTGGTGAGAATGAATATCCTTGTCTTGTTCTTGATCTTAAAGGAAATGTTTTCAGGTTATGATGTTAGTGGCGGGTTTTTCATGTATGGTCTTTATTATGTTGGGGTATGTTCCTTCTAAAACAAATTGTTTTTTTTTTTAATCATGAATGGATGTTGTATTTTGTCAAATGCCTTTGCTATATCTACTGAGATGATCATATGGTTTTTTTCATTCCTCTCATTAATGTGTTGTATCACATTGGTTGACTTGCAAATATCAAACCATCCTTGCAAACCTGGAATAAATCCTACTTGATCACATTGAATGATCCTTTTAAAGTATTGTTGAATTCAGTTTGCCTAGCTAGCTAGCTAGCTAGATAGATGATTTTTGCATCTATGTTCAACAGGGATATTGGCCTGTAATATTCTTTTTGTAGTGTTTTTGTCTGGATTTGGTATCAGGGTAATGTTATCCTCATGGAATGTCTTTGGAAGTTTTCCTTTGTCTTTTATTTTTTTGTAATAGTTTGAGAAGAATAGGTATTCACTTTTTTTCTTTATTTTTCCTGAGTTGGCATATTTTTTGATTGACTTTTAATTTTAAACTCAATTAATATATAATGTATTATTGGTTTCAAAGGTAGAGTTCAGTGATTAATCAGTCTTAGATAATACCCAGTGCTCATTACATCACATGAGGTACCTGGGTGATGGACATTAGGAGGGCATGGTATTCACTTTTCCTTAAATGTTTGGTAGAATTCACCTGTGAAGCCATCTGGTCCTGGAATTTTGTTTATTGGGAGTTTTTTGACTACCAATTCAATTTTGTTACTGGTACTTGGTCTGTTCAGATTTGCTATTTCTTCCTGATTCCGTTTTGGAAAGTTGTATGTTTCTAGGAATTTATCCATTTTTATATAGGTTGATCAATTTGTTGGCATATAATTTTTCATAGTATTATCTTTTAATTTTTGTATTTTTGTGGTTTTGGTTGTTATTCCTCTTCCTTCATTTCTGATTTTATTTATATCAGTCCTCTCTATTTTCTTGATGCATCTGGCTAAGGTTTATCAATTTTATTTATTTTTACAAAGACCCAGGTCTTGGTTTCATTGATCTTTTCTATTTTTTCTAGTCTTTATTTCTACTGTTATCCATCCATCCTTCCTTCCTCTCTCCCTCCCCCTCCCTCCTTCCCTCCCTCCCTCCCTCCCTCCCTTCCTTCCTTCCTCTCATTTTCTCTCTCTTTCTTTCTTTCTTTTAACCAACTTGGTACTATATTTGTTCTTTTTTTGTTTCCTTTAGGTGTAAAGTTAGATTTATTTGAGACTTTTCTTGTTTCTTGAGGTAAGCCTGTATCGCTATAAACTTCCCTCTTAAACTGCTTTTGCTGTGTTCCAAAAATTTTAGACTATTGTATTTTCATTTGTCTCCATGTATTTTTTGATTTCCTGTTTGATTTATTCATTGATCCATTTTTTTTTTTTAATTAGCATGTTGTTTGGCCTCCAAGTATTTTTTTCAGTTTTTTTCCCCCCTTGTAATTCATTTCTAGTCTCATACGTTGTGGTCAGAAAAGATACTTGATAAAAATTTGAAATTTCTTAAATTTATTGAGACTTTTTCTGTGGCTTAAATGTGATCTATCCTTGAAAATATCCCATATACACTTGGAAAGAATGTGTTCTCCTGTTTGGAAGGAATGTTCAGTATATATCTGTTAGGTTCATCTGGTTTAATGTGTCATTCAAAGCCACTATTTCCTTGTTGATTTTTTGTCTGGATGATTTGTCCAGTGATGTAAGTATGTTATTAAAATCTCCCACTGTTATTGTATTACTGTCAGTTTCTGCCTTTACATATTTTACTATTTGGTTTACATATTTAGGTGCTCCTGTGGTGGGTACATAGATACTTAAAATTTTATAGCATCTTGTTGGATTGATCCCTTTATCGTATGTAATGCACTTCTCTGTCTAATGCTACAGTCTTTGTTTTTAAACTCTATTATGTCTGATATAAGTATTACTACTTTGGCTTTTAGTTCTTGCTTCCATTTGCATGGGATATCTTTTCCATCCCTTTACTTCCACTCCGTATGTGTCTTCATGTCTGAAGAGAATCTCTTATAGAGAGCATATAGATAGGTCTTGTTTTCTTTTTATCCATTCAGTCATCCTATGTCTTTTGACTGAAGCATTTAATCCATTTACATTTAAAGTAGCTATGGATAGAGGGAGGGGGGAAGATGGAGGAGGAGTAGGGGACCCTATTCCAACCGGTCCCCTGAATTGAGCTGGATATCTACCAGACCACTCTGAACATCCATGAAATCAGCCTGAGTTGTAAGAAGATATATCTGGATCTCTACAAACAGAATATCACAGGCGGTCGTTTTTGAAGTATGAAGTGGGGAGCCGTGATTCCGCAGGCAGATATCAGAAAATAAACAAAAGGGAGAGGGAGCTGTGGGGATCCTACACCTCCAGTGGGCGATAGCCTCCCATGCTGGGGACAGGGCACAGAGTTGCACACTGGTAGAGGTGGGGAAAGGACTTCAGGTCAGCCGCCCAGACTGAAACCTGGGGCGGTGGGGCCGTGCATGCAAACTGGGGGCGGCTGGCAGTTTTAAAAGCACAAAGGGCAGAGACGTGCTCCCGTGCACCGACCTGGAGGTGAGGACTGGGAGCCCTGCTGAGGGGCGCACAACCCAGACGCTGCAGTTTATAGCAGCACAGACAGAAACAGAGATAGTGTGGCCTGGAGAGCTCACTGAAGAACAGACTGCGATCTCTCTGCTCTGAGGCAGAGGGTTGGAAACAATCTCTTCTGCTCTGACTCTCAGAAGAGATGTGGAAAGCCGCCAGGGAAAGCCACTGGAGAACAAAAGCCCCCCAAATCCAGTTTTCACTGAGCCCATCCCCCCACAAGGGGCAGGGCAACTCTGCCCAAACAGGGTTGCCTGAGTACCAGTGTGGCAGGCCCCTCCCCCAGAAGACAGGCTGGGAGAACAAGAGGCCCACAACACTAAGGTCCCTATAAAATAGGTGCATCTTGCTTGGGTTGTGGTCAGTAATTTGAACTCTGTACATTCCCTCAACCACCCCTCAACAGAATGACTAGGAGGAGGAACCCCAAAATAGGAAAGACTCAGAGACTGTGACTTCTGCCACAGATTTACAAATGGATACAGATATAACCAAGATGTCGGAAATGGACTTCAGGGTAGCAGTTATGAAGACAATAGCTAGAATGGAGAAATCAATTAATGGCAACATAGAGTCTCTAAGGGCAGAAATGAAAGCTGAACTGGCAGAACTTAAAAATGCTATCAATGAGATCCAATCTAATCTAGATAATCTAACAGCTAGAGTAAGCGAGGCAGAAGAATGAATTAATGATCTAGAAGACCAATCGATAGAAAAGAAGAAAAAAGGGGAGGCCAAGGAAAAGCAACTCAAAATCCATGAAAACAGAATCAGAGAAATAAGTGACACCATGAAACATTCCAATGTCAGAATTATTGGGATCCCTGAGGGGGTGGAGAGAGAGAGAGAGAGGACTAGAAGATATATTTGAGCAAATCATACCTGAGAACTTCCCTAATCTGGGGAATGAAACAAACATTCGTGTCCTAGAGGCAGAGAGGACCCCTCCCAAGATCAAGGAAAACAGGCCAATGCCCCGGCATGTAATAGTAAAACTTGCAAATCTTAGAACCAAGGAAGCCATCTTAAGGGCAGTTAGTGGGAAGAGATTCCTTATGTACAGAGGGAGGAACATCAGAATAATGTGAGACCTATCCACAGAGACCTGGAAAGCCAGAAAGGGCTGGCAAGACATATTCAGGGTACTAAATGAGAAGAACATGCAGCCAAGAATACTTTATCTGGCAAGGCTGTCATTTAGAATGCATGGAGAGATGCAGAACTTCCAAGACCAGCAGAAACTGAAAGAATATGTGACCACTAAGCCGGCCCTGCAAGAAATATTAAGAGGGGTTCTATAAAAGGAGAAAGACATCAAGAGTGATATAGAACAGAAATTTACAGAGACAATCTATAGAAACAAGGACTTCACAGGTAACATGATGACAATAAAGTCATATCTTTCAATAATCACTCTCAACGTGAACGGCCTAAATGCTCCCATAAAACCTCACAGGGTTGCAGATTGGATAAAAAGACAGGACCCATCCATATGCTGTCTACAAGAGACTCATTTTGAACCTAAAGATACATCCAGACTGAAAGTGAAGGGATGGAGATCCATCTTCCATGCCAGCGGACCTCAAAAGAAAGCTGGGGTAGCAATTCTTATATCAGACAAATTAGATTTTAAGCTAAAGACTGTAGTTAGAGACACAGAAGGACACTATATCATTCTTGAAGGGTCTATCCAACAAGAAGATCTAACAATTGTAAATATCTATGCCCCCAACATGGGAGCAGCCATCTACATAAGCCAACTGTTAACCAAAATAAAGAGTCATATTGATAACAATATGTTAATTGTAGGAGACCTCAATACTCCACTCTCAGCAATAGACAGGTCATCTAAGCAGAAAATCAACAAAGAAACAAGAGTTTTGAATGACACACTGGACCAGATGGACCTCATAGATATATACAGAACATTCCACCCTAAAACAACAGAATGCTCATTCTTCTTGAGCACACATGGAACTTTCTCCAGAATAGACCACATACTGGGTCACAAATCAGGTCTCAACTGATACCAAGAGATTATTCCCTGCATATTTTCAGACCATAATGCTTTAAAACTGGAACTCAATCACAAAAAAATTGGAAGAAATTCAAACAGTTGGAAGCTAAAGACCACTCTGCTCAAGAATGTTTGGGTCAACCAGGAAATCAAAGAACTTAAACAATTCATGGAAATCAATGAGAACAAAAACACATTGGTCCAAAACATGGGATACTGCAAAGAGGGAAATACATAGCCATCCAAGCCTCACTCAAAAAAATAGAAAAATCCCAAATTCACCAACTAACTTTACACCTTAAAGAACTAGAGAAACAAACAATGCCTAAGTCATGCGTTAGAAGAGAAATAATTAAGATTAGAGCAGAGATCAATGAATTAGAAACCATAAACACAGTAGATCAGATCAATGAAACTAGAAGCTGGTTCTTTGAAAGAATTAATAAGAAAGATAAACCACTGGCCATACTTATCCAAAAGAAAAGAGAAAGGACCCAAATTAATAAAATTATGAATGAAAGGGGAGAGATCATGACTAACACCAAGGATATAGAAACAATTATTAGAAGTTATTATCAACAACTATATGCCAATAAATTAAGCAACCTGGAAGAAATGGATGCTTCCTGGAAACCTATACACTACCAAGACTGAAACAGGAAGAAACTGACAACCTGAATAAGCCAATAAACAGTAACGAGATTGAAGCAGTGATCAAAAACCTCTCAAAAAACAAGAGTCCAGGGCCTGATAGATTCCCTGGGGAATTCTACCAAACATTCAAAGAAGAAATAATACCTTGACCATTCTCTAACACCATTCACAAAGATAAACTCAAAGTGGATGAAAGACCTCAGTGTGAGACAGGAATCCATCAAAATCTTAGAGGATAACATAGGCAGTAACCTCTTCGACATCGGCCACAGCAACTTCTTTCAAGATACATCTCCAAAGGCAAGTGAAAGAAAAGCAAAAATGAACTTCTGGGACTTCATCAAGATAAAAAGCTTCTGCACAGCAAAGGAAACAGTCAACAAAACAAAGAGGCAACCCACAGAATGGGAGAAGATATTTGCAAATGACACTACAGACAAAGGGCTGATATCCAAGATCTATAAAGAACTTCTCAAACTCAACACCCAAAAAAACAAATAATCAAGTCAAAAAATGCGCAGAAGACATGAACAGACACATCTCAAAAGAAGACCTACAAATCGCTAACAGACACATGAAAAAATGTTCATCATCATTAGCCATCAGGGAAATTCAAATCAAAAGCACATTGAGATACCACCTTACACCAGTAAGAATGGCAAAAATTGACAAGGTAAGAAACAACAAATGTTGGAGAGGTTGTGGAGAAAGGGGAACCCTCTTACACTGTTGGTGGGAATGCAAGTTTGTACAGTCACTTTGGAAAACAGTGTGGAGGTGCCTCAAAAGATTAAAAATAGAGCTACCTATGACCCAGCAATTGCACTACTGGGTATTTACCCCAAAGACACAGATGTAGTGAAAAGAAGGGCCATATGCACCCCAATGTTCATAGCAGCAATGTCCGCAATAGCCAAACTGTGGAAAGAGCCGAGATGCCCTTCAACAGATGAATGGATAAAGAAGATGTGGTCCATATATACAATGGAATATTACTCAGCCATCAGAAAGGATGAATACCCAACTTTTACATCAACATGGATGGGACTGGAGGAGATTATGCTAAGTGAAATAAGTCAAGCAGAGAAAGTCAATTATCATATGGTTTCTCTTATTTGTGGAACATAAAGAATAGCATGGAGGACATTAGAAGGAAGGGAAAAATGAAGGGGCGGAAATTGGAGGGGGAGACGAACCATGAGAGACTATGGACTCTGAAAAACAAACTGAGGGTTTTAGAGGGGAGATGAGTGGGGGGATGGGTTAGCCCAGTGATGGGTATTAAGGAGGGCTCATACTGCATGGAGCCCTGGGTGTTATACGAAAACAATGAATCATGGAACACTACATCAAAAATTAATGATGTATTGTATGGTGACTAACATAACATAATAAAATAAAATAAAGTAGCTATGGGTAAGTATGTACTTATTGTCATTTTGTTAATTATTTTCTGGTGTTTTTTTTTTTTTAAATTCTTTATTGTTATGTTAATCACCATACATTACATCATTAGTTTTTGATGTAGTGTTCTCTGGTGTTTTTTTTATAGTTCTTCTCTTTTCCTTTTTTGTTCACTTCCTTTGTATTTTGATGACTGTTACACTTGAATCCTTTCTCTTTATTTTTTGTATAGGTATTACAGGTTTTTGATTTGGGGTTACCATTAGGTTCATATATAAAATTGTATGTGTATAACAGTCTATATTAAGTTCGTTGTTGCTAAGTTTGAATACATTCCGAAAGTACTAAATTTTTAGTCTCCACTACACATTTTATGTATATGATGTCATATTTTACATCTTTTTATTTTATGTAGCCCTTGACTAATTTTTATAGATATAATTGATTTTACTACTTTTGTGTTTTAATCTCCATTTTATAGGTTATTAATAAGTAATTAGTAAGTAATCTATCTTTAATAATTACTTACTTTTACCTGGGAAATTTTTTCTTTCATAATTTTCTTACCCTGGTAATGGCCTTTTCTTTCTACTTAAAGAATTCCCTTCAATATTACTTACAAGGCTTGTTGAGTGGTGGTGAGCTCCTTTAACTTCTGTTAATCTGGGAAACTCCATCTCTCCTCAATTCTGAATGATAAACTTGCCTGGTAGGGTATTCATTGTCATAGATTTTTTCCTTTCAGTACTTTGAATATATCATGCCACTACCTTCCTGCCTGCAAAGTATCTGGTGAAAAATGAGCTATGAATCTTACTGGGTTTCCTTTGTAGGTAACCGTAACCGTTTTTTGTTTTTTTGTTTTTCCTCTTCCTACTTTTAAGATTCTCTCTTTATCATTACTTTTTGCCATTTTAATTATGTGTATTGCTTTGGACCTTCTTGGGTTTATCTTGTTAGGGTCTCTCTGCTTCCTGGACCTGGATATCTGTTTTCTTCTCCTAGATTAGGGAAGTTTTCAGCTATTTTTTCAAGTAGCTTTTCTGCTGCTTTCTCTCTCTCTTCTCAGATCCCTATAATGTGAATGTTATTACCCTTGATGATAATGCAGAGTTCCCTTAACCTATTCTCATTTTTTATTATTGATCTTCCTTTTTGCTGTTCAGGTTGGTTGCTTTCCATTACTCTGCCTTCCAGATTGCTGATTCATTCTTCTGCATCCTCTTATCTGCTGTTGATTCCCTTTTCTGTAGTTTTCATTTTAGTTATTGTATTCTTCTCTTTTGACTGGTTGTATTTATTTATTTATTTTTATTATTAACATATAATGTGTTATTTGTTTCAGGGGTACAGGTCTGTGATTCATCAGTCTTACCCAATACATAGCACTCACCACAACACATACCCTCCCCAGTGTCCATCACCCAGCCACCCCATCCCAACCCCCTCCACTCCAGCAACCCTCAGTTTGTTTCCTGAGATTAAGTCTCTTATTGTTTGTCTCCCTCTCTGGTTTCGTCGTTTCATTTTTTCCTCTCTTCCCCTATGATCCTCTGCCTTGTTTCTCAAATTCCTCATATCAGTGAGATCATATGATAATTGTCTTTTTCTGATTGACTTATTTCACTTAGCATAATACCCGCTAGTTCCATCCATGTCATTGCAAATGGCAAGATTTCATTTTTTGATGGCTGCATAATATTCCATTATATATATACCACATCTTCTTTGTTTATTCATCTGTCAGTGGACATCTGGGTTCTTTCCATAGTTTGGCTATTGTGGACATTGCTGCTATAAACACTGAGGTGCAGGTGCTCCCTTGGATTACTATATTTGTATCTTTGGTGTAAATACCCAGTAGTGCAATTGCTGGGTTATAGGATAGCTCTGTTTTCAAATTTTTGAGGAATGGTTCTTTTTAACATTTTCGATGTCTTTGTTGAAATTCTCACTAATTCATCTGCTCTTCTCTCAAATGAGGAGTATCTTTATGATCTTTACTTTTAACTCTTGCAGGCATATTGCTTATCTCCATTTCATTTAGCTCTTTTTCTGTGATGATTGTGTTGTTCTTTCATTGGGGAGATAGTCCTCTGTCTCTTCACTTTTTCTAACTCTCTTAGGTAGGTACGCTACCATTCCTCGTCTAGAATGTAGTGGCCTTGTATAGGAGGGATCCTGTGGTGCCTTATAGTGTAATACCCCTTAGTCACCAGAACTAGGCATTCCAGGGCTGTGCATCCACTGTGTGGGCTGCATGTGCCCTCCTTTTGTGGCTAAGGTGAGATTGCTGTGGACAAACTGGTGGTAGGGGCTGTTCTTCACCTCAGCTAACTCCAGTGATTCACTTTGCTTTCTGTGGGCCACTGGGCAGGATTTGCTTCCTATGCTCTTTTAGAGGCCCAGCTTTAGCCACCTGGTGGGTAGGGCCAGCACTCAGACTAGCTGTCTGCAAGTAGCCTGTCACAGCTGCAGGCACACTGAGGGGCAGGGCTTGATGTCTGCACAGCCAGCTAAGAAGCCCAGCTGTAGGAACTGCAGGCACACTGGTGTGTGTGGTTATTTCCCCACCTTTCCTGACTCCAGGGAAGGAGTCACTTTGATGTGGTGCTCTGGTCTGGTCATGGCTGCCTGCTGGGAGTGGAGGGACAGGACCCGCTTTGTAGGGGCACCTTCCAAGCCCAGTGGGTTGGGTGGCTTAGGTTTGCAGTGGTGTGTTGGTGCAGGGCATGTGGTGTCGGCAAGGGAGATAAAGATGATTAGAACTGGTTCCCACAAGTGTTCAGCTCTCTAGGCTGGGGTAGGGCAAGGAAAATGGTGCCCATCAGCACTTTTGTTCCCAGAGAAATTTTCTGCAGATCCCTGTTTTTCAGGCACCCTTTCTAAAATTAGTCAGTAAATCTCCTTCATGTATACCCGAGGTATTTTTCAAACTGCTGCTTCTTTGCTGTGTCTCAGGGCAAATTATTTAGTGTGATGACTTTTTCAGGGCAGAGACTCAGTCTCCTATCACCCTCAGGCTCTTTTGGAGTTAAGCTCCACTGACTTTTAAAGCTCCTGGCATTAAGTCCTGCTGATTTTCAAATCCAGACATTAGGGGACTCATGTTTCCAGTGTGGATCCCAGGGCTGGGGGTGCCCAGTGTGGGTTCTGGTCCCCTTGCTTCTCAGTGATTATGATGTCCCTCCCATTTGTGGTTAGTCAACTGTGGCAGTTTGGTTCTTAACCAAGTGCCTGCCCCTCCTGTCCTTTTTGATGTGGTCTTCTCTCTATGACTTAGCTGTGGAAGATCTGTTGTCACTCTTCAGGTCTTTATGTGAGTTAGTTGCATAGATGTAGTTGTTGCCTTGGTGTGTCTGTGGGATGAACTGAGCTCAGGATCCTCCTACTCTGCTATCTTCCCAACTTCCTTATCTTCTTAAAAAAAATTTTTTTTTTCCAGCGTGGTTGCATTCCAGTATTCTGTCTCCCAGATCACTGCTCTGTTCTTCTGTATCTATTAATCTGCTGTTGATTCTCTCTAGTGTGTTTTTCATCTCATTTTGTTCTTCAGCTCCTGTTTATATTTTCTATCTCTTTGTTGAAGTTCTCACTGAGTTTATCCACTCTTCTCTAAGTCTGGTGAACATCTTTACGATCATTACTTTGAATTCTCTATCAGGTAGCTTATCTCTGTTTTGTTTAGTTCTTGTTTTGAAGTTTTGTATTGTTCCTTCATCTGGAGCATATTCTTCTTCTCGTTTTGTTTCTATGAATTAGGCAAAACAGCTACTGCTCTCAATATTAAAGGAGTAGCCTTGTGTAGGAACATCCCCTGTGTCGATGGCATGTATCTGGCAGCTTTGGCCAGCTGGCTGGAGCTTCATCAGGTGCAGGCCAGTGTTTTGGGGCACTTTGCAGTGGAGATTCTCTGGTAGGATGGCTAGAGCTTGGATGGGTATGGGCTGAGGCTTTGCATGCAGGGCATCCTGGTGGGATGGGTGGAGCAGAAGTCAGCATGTTGTGAGGTGCTCCATGCCCAGGCTACCTTGGTGAGATGGCTGGAGCTGTAGTGGGCAAAGGTCAGGGGTGTTAGGGTGTGTGCCACCCAAAGGCAGCTGTGGTGGGATGGTTGAAACGAGTGTGTTCTGGCAGGTCCATCTTGAGATGATGGCTAGAACTGGTGTGGGCTGGGGTCTGGGGCTTGTGGAGGTGGCCAACCGTCTAAAGCATTTGGCCCCTGCTTCTGCCCTTGCTATCAGGTGGAGGGGAACATAAACAATGGTGCTTGCCAACACCCACGACCCCAGAGAGAGTTGCAGTAGTTTTCCCATTGTTGGGCAGAAGCTCTAGGGGTCATAAATGAGTTTCTTTCACTTATAGTCTAGTTACCCTTGAAATTGCTGCTTTTTTGTTTTGTTTTGTTGTATCGCAGGTTGGGGGAATCTAAGCATGGTCCCTTTAATGCTATCCCTTCCAACTGCATTTTGTGGTATCAGGTGTGGGATTTCCATCAGTACCATGTATCTGTCTCTCCTGTTGTTCTTTGTGTGGTCCCTCTGTTTGTCTGGTCAACCCTTGATCTCCTCTTCAATTCTGAATAATAACCTTGTTGGGTAGAGTATCATTTTTTTAAGCTTGTTTTTCCTCTTAGCACTTTGAATATCTCATGCCTGCCACTTCTGGCCTGCAAAGTTTCTGCTGAGAAATAAGCTGATAGTCTTATGGTGGTTCCCTTATATATTATATATATAATATATATAATATATATTATATTTTATATATTACATATATATAAGATTATATATATAATATATATATCTTGCTTTAAAATTTTTTTTTATGTTTAATTTTTGACATTTTTTATTATAATGTGCCTTGATGTGGAGCTCTTTGGACTTATCTTGTTTGGGACACTCTATGCTTCTTGGGCCTGAATGTCTGTTTCCTTTTTTAGGGTATTTTTCAGCTGTTATATCTTCAAATAAGTTTTCTGCTCCTTTTTCTTTTCTCTTCATATGACCTTTATAGTATGAATATTAATTAGTATGCTTGATGTTATTCTAGAGGTATGTTAAACTATCCCTAGTTCCAAAAAAAAAAAAAAATCTTTCTTCTGCTGTTCAGTTTGGGTGATTTCCAGTACCATGTCTTCCAGATTGCTAATCCATTCTTCTCTATCATCTAATCTGCTGTTTATTCCCTTAGTGTATTTTTCATTTGTTATTGTAGGCTTCAGATCTGATTAGTACCTTTGTATATTTTCTCTTTGTTGAAGTTCTCACTGTGTTAATCCATTCTCCTAAATTCAGTAAGCATCTTTATTGACCATTACTTTGAACTCTATCAGGTAGATTGCTTATCCCTGTTTCATTCAGTTCTTTTTATGAATGTCTTTTTTTTTTTTTTTGCCTTTTTTCTTTTTCTTTCATTTGGAACACATTGTTCTGTCTCTTCATTTTGCCTAACTCTGCTTCTGTATATTAGGTAGTTCAGCTATGTCTGCTGGTCTTGAAGGGGTGGCCTTGTGTAGGAGATCCTGTGGGGCCCAGAAGTACAATCACCTGTCCATTAGACTCACGTGCTCCAGGGCTGTTCCCTCTGTGTGCTGCATGCATTCCCCTATTGCAGTGGTGCCAGACTGCTGTGGGTGTATGGTTGTGCAGGAGTGGCCCCCGTCCAAGCTGGCTGTGCATCTGGCAGCAACTGATGTAGTTGTGCTAATGGGATTAGGCTGGTGCCTAGCCTGGCTGGCTGAGAGGACCTGCTGAGATGCAGGTTTGTACAGGGCTCTCAGTGGGGCATGTTCCCTGCCATTAGGAGTCTAGAGGGAGGATTCCAAAATGGTACTTGCCAGTGCTGGGATCAGCATGGCAGAATGAGTGAACAAAAGTGGCTGCTGCCAGTGTCTCTGTCTCCATGGAGAGCCCCAGCTGTCTCCTGACTCTCTGGCAGGTACTCCAAAATTCATTAAGTGGGTCTCTTTCACTTGTGGTGTGTGCACTTTTGGTTATTTGTACACTGGTTTCTGGGTTGAGTGAGTCTGTACATGAGCCTTTTTAAGAATGGGTTTTCCTTTCCCTGTGTTCTATAATTTTCTTGGACATACTCCCTTTTGGTTTTCATAGTCATGTGTTTTGGGGACTCCTCCCTCCTGTGCAGGATGTAGGGGTTAGGGTTCCTGATACAGATCTTAAATTTCAGGGAAAAGTTAATAACTTTGAGAACTCTCCTGACCATGGAACATTGTGCCAGGAATGTGTGTTCTTTAGCGAGACCATGTCTCTGCCTCTTCTGTCTCAGTGCTTTTTCTTTTTTGCAAAGGCTCTGTTCATCCAGTTTCTGGGTCCCCTTCTATGGGAATCACTCTGAATGTAATTGTAGATTTTTGTGTCCATTGGAGGAGGAGAGTTCAGGATCTTCCTATGCTGCCATCTTGAACCCTCCCCCCTCTCAAGAAAGTTCTTACAATTAGTTAATAGTTGTACCTTTGGTAACATAAAAAAATCCTGGCTCATACTCCCCTGTTACAGGCTATTTCTAGAAAATTACTACCTAAGATTTAGTTTTTGTATGTTAGAGAAGTAAGTTACATTTGTTAGTCTAGGTAAATATGAGTAGGAAGACAGTAACAGATTGTTGTGTGTGTCATGTCCCTGTTTTTCGTGTGGGGTGGAGATAGATGAGCAATGGTGACAGAATTAAAACTCCTAATTTTCCTTATAGAGTCTGTTTCACAATTTTAAGGATGACAATCTAATGATAGGTGTTGACAAGTAGAGCGCTCACTCTTCTGATTTCTCTCTTTGGTTGATTAGAGAGAGCTGGTTAAAGATCACAGTCTTAATTTAGTGTCCACTTCCAAAGAGGTAACAGTTCCTGCTTCACAGAGTCCCTGGTTAGCCCCAGTGCGTG
This sequence comes from Halichoerus grypus, assembly GCF_964656455.1. NCBI lineage: Eukaryota > Metazoa > Chordata > Mammalia > Carnivora > Phocidae > Halichoerus > Halichoerus grypus. The sequence goes on from NC_135715.1 coordinate 68,787,268, forward strand.
CCAATTATGGAATGTATATGAGTGGTGCCCCTTGGGGTTATCATGTGGCAACCCACATGCAAAACTGTAAATGTGTGCCAAAGGCAAAGATCTCTAAACCAGAAATAAAATCCATGGTCAATACGTATTTTGTCTTTTTTTTAGTCTAAAGGAAGTTCTGAATAGAATATCAACCAAGATTACATCACAAAAACTTTAAATGTATTTACAGAGTGAATAAGTTATATAGATCAACTTTGAATATGTTTCTGATGTGCAACCGGCTTACATGCACACAGCTAACACTTGACAGCATTAATTTGAAGGAGAAAACTTAAGAATGGCCCTTTACATATATGTTACAAATAAAATATAACATTTCTTAAGTAACAAAGTGACAACTCATAGTTTATCTTTATGATTCTACTTGTGGCTATCCAGATGGATATTAAAATATGCATGCGTGACAGGTGAAAAGACTTGGAATTTATAATGTGAATTTCTTTAACTTTTTCTACAAAATGGCAAAGTTGGTTAAAATTAACACTCATCCTTTTGTAGTATAAATATGCTCATATAAGCAACCTTCTAGTAAAAAGCAGCCAAGACCCTTACAAAAAGGTCTATCTGGACCATATTTGGTGCTAGGGTCCTAATCACAGACTCCTGCAGAGATTCAGGGCTTTCAGAAACAGTAGCCTAGCAACATAAGAAAGGTACTTCATAGCAGCTCCTTTTAGATACAGTAATTGTATTCAAATTACAGTGTATATTAAATTGTCCATTTACAATTCCCTTTTCACATAAACAGGCTGTCAGCTTTTGACCGTCTTACAGTTTTCAGTGGCCAGCTTCATTCTGCCTGCCCCTTCCTCAGCCCACCAAAAAAAGAAAAAAGAAAAAAGAAAAAAAGAAAAAAAATAAAAGAATGTACAAGTTTTAGAATATAAAATATTTTTTGAGTGAAGAAAACATTGCACTTTTGCCAATCTAAAATTGTTTCTAGAAAGGAAGGTATTGTTCAGTGTAGTCAGCTTTGGTATGCAATGGAAGTCACTTTCTTCAGTAGTGAGTTGCATCTGCTCAGTAAAATAACACCTTTGTGCCACACAGCATAACAGATGGAGTCTGTTCCAGAATGTTCTATGCTACCTTGGTTCTGATAGTATTGCTACACGTTGGAAGTTCTGTCATCCTGTTTAGAAAAAGTCCTACAGGTAACAAGAGGGAGAACAGTCTGACCAAGCCTTCTGAAGGCTGAAAAGACACTGAATGACGTCACCCCAGCATGACAGCACCCCCAGCTTGGAACCCATGGGGGATGGGAGGCTCCTGTCAGAGACTAGTGCCAGAAACACTGGAGTCTGGAAGAAAAGTAGTGAGGACCCGGTAACTCTGGGCCCTGCGAATCATGTCCCGGATCTCCATGTTCAGCTCCATCAGCTTGGTGCAGATTTCGGTCAGGCTCTGGTTAGACCCCACCAATGCGTAAGTACCCGTTTGTCCCAGAGTTTGATGACGGAAATAAATATTCAGTAGTGTCTGGACCTCATCATCAGAACTGCTTCCAAAGATGTCATTGGGCCACAGACTTCTGCAGTCAAAAAACAGCATAGATTAGAGGCATTATTGGTTACAAAGTTGAGAGGTTATGAGCCTCTGTAGTATAAGAATATTACTTTTAAATAACCTAGCTTTGAGATATAGCTCACATACTACTATACAATTCAACCATCTGAAGCATACAATGCAGTGACTTTTAGTATATTTGGAGTTTTACAAACATCACCATAACTCATGGTGGAATGTTACTGGTTCTGATGAAAATATCTAAAGCTTCTAAATATCAGAACAGAATTTGATAATCATAAAACATGTATTTGCTATGCATTCTGGTTCCAATGAATGTGACTATACTATGAAAATATAAGGGGAAAAGGATACATCCAAATAATAGTTTTCAAAGTATACCCCAACATAATTTGAACTGTTTCAACATTACAGGTATGACAAAAGACCAGAAGTAACACCTATATTTTAAACATGTAAGTTCTGAAATCTGATATAGCTGGCATGGTAATGGTAAAGATCTGAGAAAGATGTGTATAAAATATCTAGATGTCCCTTCTGTAGTGATTAACTATTAGGCATGCATTTCTTTTCACCGTTTCTAAAAGAAATAGTAGAGTTACCTGCATTCCCTGATTTGCCGTAAAGCCTTGCCAAGTTCGTTGTTCTTCAGGCACTCCAGCATGGACTGGATGGCCGCTTCAGTGGATGTGAAGGTTGGCTCAGACCAGGCACCCTCTATATAGAGAGGGTCAGCTGCAATGGCCGCAGTGGCCTCCTTCAGGTTTTTCTTTAAGTCACTCAGTTCCCTGGACATATTTAGCAGCTGTTAAAAAATTTTTTACCATATTTAGTTGCAGGCTAGATTTTGCATCCCCAAGAGAGAAAATTTTCATTTCTCTGGTCTGGTTAAGCATAAGCTTAATATCTTGGTAAACTAAAATTGAACAAATAAAACTACTACCTGGCATGTGTAGGGGGTCATATACATTGCATAAATTTCTGTATCAACTACTGGGATACTCTCCTTAGATGAAAGGTTAACATTTCCTTTAAACTGTTTTCTATTTAAGTAGAAGGGCATATCCAGAGTTAAAATGCATAAGACAACAGACTTGGGTAGAGCTGGGTTCAAATGCCAATTCTGCACTGTATTGTGGGACCATAGTCAAGTAAATAGACTTTTATGTGCTTCAGTTTTCTCTTCTGTGAGACTGAAGACATTACCTACCTCACAGGTAACTTTAAAGATGAGATGATGTATATAAAATGCTTAGTACACTTTGGCACATAAATGCTTAATAAGCATAATCATGAACATGGATCTTGTTTGAAAAATAACTTTTTCTCATTTGTATGCCATGGGAAAAGATGAAAGATATAATTTAAGGAAAAGGAAAAATCTCAAGGTAATATTAGTATTCATTTTAAAGAGGTAAGAGGTATTTTATCTCAAAATTACTGGTACCAAAAGATAAATCATAAAGAGAGAACCTATGTCACTTTTTAGTGCCCCCCAGATATACAATGGAAGTCAACTGTTTTGCGATTTGATCTCAAGAGCATTTTAAAAAAGTTGATGTGCATTTAAAGATTTGTTTTCCTTTGTAAGGTAAGTTGGTGCTGTCTTTTATTTTAGAAAGTTGATTTACCCAACATCTTCATCTTTCCTCATTCCCAGCTAGCTCACTGGACCATGTCTAGAACCAAAGCCCTCCAGAATTATTTGTCTTCACACAGATTACTATTAAATACAACTACCTACTCCAATACTAGGTTTAAAATTTACTGAGGTAATCCTTTTAAGTAAGGTATTAGAGGAGGAGCTTGGGAAGATGGCAGAGTAAGAGGATCCTGAGCTCACCTCCTCCCACGGACACAATGAGGCTACAACTACATATAATGCAACTCCCTCTGAAAACAACCTTAGGACTAGCAGCACAGTTCTTCCACAGCTAAAGATATAAAGAAAAGCCACATTGATAAAGGTAGGAGGGGTAGAGAACCAAACCCAGGATGTGACGATCCATAAGGAGAAGGGATATCACAGAGGGTGTGCAGAGGTCTTTCCTGAGGAGTGAGAGGATCAAGCTCCACATCAGGCACCCCCTGTCTTGGGGATCAGCATGGGGAAGATGAGCGCCTATAACATCTGGCTTTGAAAATCAGTGAGGCTCCAGAGGAGTGGGAGGACTATAGTAAACTGAGACTCTGCTTTTAAAGGGCCAGCATATTATATCAGTCACTCCAAGACTCATTACAGAGTCAGTAGTATGAAGAGCACCTGGGTTATATATGAAGATTCATGGACTAATTTTAGGGCATGTGTCAGATAGGCAGGGATCTGTAGGAGCTTTCTCTGGGAATAGAAGTGTTGGTAGGCAACATTTTTCTTCCTCTCCTTAAGTCTGGCTGGCCTGATGCTGGTGGAAGCCAGTTCTGACAATCTCCATCTACTTTGCTAGCACTGCTTGCCCTGCTCTGGCAGGTATTCCTCCTGCTACAGGGGGCAGGCAGCCTGCAGCAGCTGCAGCCAGGTGACTCAGCCAGCCTAGCTGGGGTCAGCCCTGCTCACCGACATGCCTGAAGCAGTCATGGCCCAGTCACAGAAGGCACACCCCTGGAATGCCTGGTTCTGGTGACCAGGGGAATGCACTGCAGGGCTCCAAAGGGACACCTTTTACATAAGGCCACTACTTTCAAGACATACTACACTGAAACAGAGGTAGAGGGAAGAGGGGAATATGTTTCAAATGAAAAAAGATAAAACCTCAGAAAAAGTACTAAACAAAACAGATAAGAGTTCAAAGTAATGGTCCTAAAGATATTCACTAGTCTTGGGCGCCTGGGTGGCTCAGTTGGTTAAGCGACTGCCTTCGGCTCAGGTCGAGATCCCGGGGTCCTGGGATCGAGTCCCACATTGGGCTCCCGGCTCAGCGGGGAGCCTGCTTCTCCCTCTGACCCTCTCCTCTCTCATGCTGTTTCTCTCTCGCTTGCTCTCTAATAAATAAATAAATAAAATCTTTAAAAAAAAAAAAAAGATATTCACTAGACTTAAGTAGATGAACTTGTGAGGATTTCAACAAAGAAAAAATATAAATAAGAACCAGTCAGAGTTGGAGAATACAAAAACTGAAATGACAAATACAACAGAGGGAATTAAAAGTAATTAGAAATGCAGAAGAATGGGTCAGTGATCTGGAAGACCGAGTAATGGACAGCACCCAAGCTGAACAGCAAAAAGAAAACTGAATTTTAAAAAACGAGGATAAGGGATGTTTAGACAACATCAGTTTTACTAACATTTATAGGGGTCAGAAGTAGAAGAGAGAGAGAAAGGGGCAGATAATTTAAAGACAGAATAGCAGACAACTTCCCTAACCTGGAGAATGAGACGTCCAGGAAATACAGAGAGCCTCTAACAAGATGAACCCAAGGGAGGTCACATAATACTTAAAATGTCAAAAATTAAAGAGAGAATCTTTTTTTTTTTTTTTTTTTAAAGATTTTATTTATTTATTTGACAGAGAGAGACACAGCGAGAGAGGGAACACAAGCAGGGGGAATGGGAGAGGGAGAAGCAGGCTTCCCACGGAGCAAGGAGCCCGATGTGGGGCTCGACCCCAGGACCCTGGGATCACGACCTGAGCTGAAGGCAGACGCTTAATGACTGAGCCACCCAGGCGCCCCAAAGAGAGAATCTTAAAAGCAGCAATAGGAAAGCAATTAGTTACACAGAAAGGGAAGCCTCATAAGGCTATAAGCTGAGTTCTTAGAAGAAACATTGAATATATCATGCCACTCCCTTTTGGCCTGCAAAGTGCTGATGAAAGGAAGAAAGTCTACAACCAAGAATACCCTACTTAGGAAGCTTATCATTCAGAATTGAAGGAGAGAGAGTTTCCCAGAAAAACAAAAGTTAGAGTTTATCACCACTAAACCAGTCTTACAAGAAATGTTAAAGAGACTTCTTTAAGCAAGGAAGAGTCCATAACTAGAAGAAATTATGAAAGGAAAAAATTTCACTGGTAAACATATACTAAAGGTAGTAGTAGATCAATCACCTAGAAAGCTAGAAAGATGACTAAAAGAAAAAATAGTAAAGTCAATTATATCTACCAAAATTAGGTGATACACAAAATAAAGAGATCTAAAATACGATGTCCTATACATAAAATGGGGTAGAATTAAAAATGTACTGCTTTTAGAATGTGTTTGAACTTAAGTGACCAACTTAAAACATACTGCTATATACATATACATAGAATGTTATATATGAATCTTATAGTAACCACAAGCCAAAAACATATTAGATACACAAAAAATAGAAAGCCAAGCATAACACTGAAAAATCAAAAAAAAAAAAAGGAAAGAAAGAGAAGAACTACAAAAATAACCAGAAAACAACAAACTGCTATAAGGACATACCTATTATTAATTACTTTGAATGTAAATGGACTAAATGCTCCAATCAAAACACATAGGATAAATGAATGGATAAAAAGAAAAATAAGACCCATCTATATGCTGCCTACAGGAGACTCGCTTCAGATCTAAAGACACATACAGACTGAAGGTGAAGGAACAGAAAAGATATTCCATGCAAATGGAAATGGAAAAAAAAAAAAAAAAAGCTGGGATGGAAATACTTATACCAGACAAAATAGACTTTGAAATGAAGACTAACAAGAGACAAAGAATATGCTATTAAACTAATGGATCAAGGAAGAAATCAAGAAAAAATAAAAAAAATACCTTGAAACGAATGAATATGGAAACACATGGTTCAAAATCTATGGGACTTAACAATAGCATTTCTAAGAGAAAGTTTATGATACAGGCCTACCTCAAGAAACAAGAAAAATCTCAATCTAACCTTACATCTAAAGGAACTAGAAAAAGAAGAACAAAGCACAGTTAGTAGAAAGAAGGAAATAATAATATTAGAGTAGAAATAAATGGAATATAAAAAAATAGAAACCTCAATGAAGCTAAGAGTGACTTATTAGAAAAGATAAAAACTTAGCATAATACCCTCTAGCTCCATCCATGTTGTTGCAAATGGCAAGATTTCATTCTTTTTTTTATGGCTGAGTAATATTCCATTTTATATATATATATATATATATAATATATATGTAATATATATATAATATATATATATACCACATCTTTTTTATCCATTCATCAGCTGATGGACACTTGGGCTCTCGTAATTTGGCTATTGTTGATAATGCTGCTATAAACATCAGGGTTCATGTGACCCTTTGAATTAGTATTTTTATATCCTTTCGGTAAATACCTAGTAGTATAATTGCTGGGTCATAGGATAGTTCTATCTTTAACTTTTTAAGGAACCTTCATACTGTTTTCCAGAGTGGCTGTACCAGTTTGCATTCCCACCAACAATATGAATGTTCCCATTTCTCCACATCTTTGCCAACACCTGTTGTTTCTTGTGTTGTTAATTTTAGCCATTCTGACTAGTGTGAGGTGGTATCTCATCATGGTATGTTTTTTTTTTTTTTAAGATTTATTTATTTTAGAGAGAGGGAGAGAGTGAGTATGAGTGGGGCGGGGAGGGGCAGAGGGAGAGAATCCCAAGCAAATTCCCCACTGAGCATGGAGCCTGACACTGGGCTTGATCTCACGACCCTAAGTACATGACCTGAGCCGAAACCAAGAGTCAGATGCTCAACTGACTGAGCCACCCAGGCGCCACTCTCATCATGGTTTTGATCTGTATTTCTCTGATGATGAGTGATATTGAGCATCTTTTCATGTGTATTATGTTAAGCAAAATAAGTCAGAGAAAGACAAATACTTTATGATTTCACTCATGTGGGATTTAAGAAACAAAACATATGAACATAGGGTAAGGGAGAAAGAAAAAAGAGGGAGGGAAACTATAAGAAACTCTTAAGTATAGAGAACAAACTGAGGGTTGATGGAGGGGAGATGGATTGGGGGGATGGGCTAAATGGGTGATGGTTATTAAGGAGGGCACTTGTGATGAGAGCCCTGGGTGTTATATGTAAGTGATGAATCACTAAATTCTCCTCCTGAAACCAATATTACACTATATGTTAACTAGAATTTTTAAAAACTTGAAACAAAAAAAATATAAAATACACAATAAAAAAAGAAAAACTGATTAACCTTTAGCCAGACTCATCATGAAAAAAAGAGAGGACTTGAATGAATAAAATCAAAAGTGAAAGAGCTGTTACAACTGACAGCACAGAAATACAAAGGACTATAATAGACTATTATGAAAAATTACACACCAACAAATTGGACAACGTAGAAGAAATGGATAAATTCCTAGAAATAGTCTTCAAGACTGAATCAGGAAAATCTGAATAGACCTATTACTAGTAATGAAATTGAATAAGTAATCCAAAAACTCCCAACAAAAAATCCAGGACCAGATGGCTTCATGGGTGACTTCTACCAAACATGTAAAAAATATTTAATACCTATCCTTCTCAAAGTATTCCAAAAATTGAAGCAGAAGGAATGCTTCCAAATTCATTGTACAAGGCCAGTATTATCCAGATATCAAAATCAGACAAGCACAGTACAGACAAAAGATTAAAGGCCAATATTCCTGATTCATATAAATGTAAAAATTGTCAACAAAACATTAGCAGAGTTCAATAATATATTAAAAGGATCATTTACCATGATCAAGGGGATTTATTTCAGGGATGCAGGGATGGTTCAATATCTACAAATCAATGTGATAAGCCATATTAACAAGATGAAAGATAAAAATTATGATTAATCTCAATAGATTAAAAAAAAGCATTTGACAAAATTCAGCATCCATTCATTAAAAAACTCAACAAAGTGGGTATAGAGGGAACATACATTAACATAATAGAGGTCACATATGACATACCTGTAGCTAATATCATACTCAACAGGGAAAAGCTCAAAGCTTTTTCTCTAAGATCAGGAACCCAAGCCAAGGATGACCACTCTTGCCACTTTTATTCAACATAGAACTGGAAGTCCTAGTCACAGCAGTCAGACAAGAAGAAAAGGCATCCATATTGTTAAGGAAGACACTAAACTGTCACTATTTGCAGATGACATGATACTATACATAGAAAACTCTAAAGACTCCACCAAAAAACTATTAGAACTGATAAATGAATTCAGTAAAGTTGCAGGATACAAAATTAATATACAGAAATCCATACATTTCTGTACACTAATAACGATAGAAGGAGAAATTAAGAAAACAATCCTATTTACAATTCCATCGAAAAGAATGGAATACCTAGGAATAAATGTAAGGAGGTAAAAGATCTACACTCTGGTAACTATAAAACATTGATGAAAGAAACTGAAGAGGACACAAACAAATGGAAAGTTATACCACACTCATGAATTGGAAGAAATAATATTTTAAAAATGTCAATACTACCCAAAGCAATCTATAGCTTCGGTGCAATTCCTGTCAAAATACCACAAGCATTTTTCATAGAACTGGAACAAATAATCCCAACATTTGTGTGGAACAACAGAAGAGCCCCAATAGCCAAAGCAATTGTGAGAGAGAACAACAAAGCTAGAGGTGTCCCAATCCCAGAGTTCAAACTATACTACAATAGTAATAGTAATAGTAATCAAAAACATACGGTACTGGAACAAAAAGAACATAGATGCTTGGAACAGAACAGAGGACCTATAAATAAACCCATACGTACACAATTAATTGACAAGGCACAAATATATGATGGAGAAGAAAAAAAATCTTTTCACTAAAAAGTGTTCGCAAAATTAGACCACTTTCTTATGTCATGTACAAAAATAAAATGAATTAAAAGATTTACACGTAAGACCTGAAACCATAAAACTCCTAAAAGAAAACATAGGCAGTAAACACTTGGGCATTGGTCTTACCAATATTTTTTTGGATAGGTCTCTTCAGGCAAGGGCAAAAAAAGCTGAAATAAACAATTGGGACTACATGAAACTAAAGTTTTTGCACAGCAAAGGAAACCATAAAAAAATGAAAAAGCAATCTATTAAATGAGAGAAGATATTTGTAAATGATGTATCTGATAAAGGGTTAATCTCCAAAATATGTAAAGACTCATACTATCTGATGAAAAAAATGGGCAGAGGACCTGAATAGACTTTTTTCCAAAGAAGATCTACAGATGGCCAACAGTCCAATGAAAAGATACTCAACATCACCAATCATCAGGGAAAATGCAAATTGAAACCACAATGAACTATATCATCTCACAGCAGTCAGAATGGCTAATACCAAAAAGATAAGACCAAGTGTTGGGAAGCATGTGGAGAAAGGAAGCCCTTGTGCACTGTTTGGAGGGATGATAAATTGGTTCACCACTGAAAAACAGTATGGAAGTTCCTCAAAAAACTAAAAATAGAACTACCCTGTGATCCAGTAATTCCACTACTCAGTATTTTACCCAAAGGAAACAAAAGCCCTAATTTGAAGAGATAAATGCACCCCTTTGTTTATTGCAGGATTATTTACAATAGCCAAGATATGGAAGCAGCCCAAGTGTCCATTGATAGATGAATGGATAAAGATGTGCGCGCTCATGCACGCGCACACACACACACACACACACACACACACACACACACACACACTGGATAACTGCACAGCCATAAAAAGAATGAGATCTTGCCTTTGTGACAACATGGATGGACCTAGAAGGTATTATGCTAAGTTAAGTGAGTCAGATGGAAAAAGACAAATACTGTATGATTTCACTTATATGTGGAATCTAAAAAAGAAAACAAATAAACAGGTTCAAATATAGAGAACCAACTTGTGGTTGCCAGAGGGGAGGGGAGTTGCGGGACGGGTGAAAGATGTGAAGGGGATTAAGAGGTACAAAGTTCCAGTTATAAAGTCACAGGGATGAAAAGTACAGCATATAGAGTAAATAATATTGTAATAATTTTGGGGACATATGGAAGCTACATTTATTGGGTAGCATTCCCTAATGTATATAAATGTCGAATCACTACGTTGTATGCCTAAAACTAATATTGACATAATACTGTATGTCAAGCATACTTTAATTAAAAAGAATATTAGAGTATTTTATATATATAATTTTTAAGTTTGAAAGTCAATATCTTAATTATTTCAAAGCTAGGGATGTTTTATATACTATGTGTATGTGTGTATAGCCATTTAAGACTTCCCTAGATTTAAAATAATTAAGGAGAAATTCACTTTAAATTTATTAGATTGAAATAATTATGCATAATATATACATACATGATAAGAATACATAATTTTATTACTCTAAAGTGAAACCTGAATTGCTTTTAAATATGGGAAATGACATGAGTTACATTTTCATGTGCGTTATTTTTTGAGCAGAGATGGACTCTAAGGTTCCTGTTAATATTTGCTAGAATAGCAAACTTTATCTTGACAACATGTCCTATAACTTGCATTAACTGTGTTCTCTTTAATCTAATAATTTGTAATTCTGTGGAGGAAGCCTGGTTTGTGAAGAGGTCTTCATACCCCTCCCTTGAAATTGGCATTTAAAAGTACACTTAAAAACTATTCAGTCATTTTCCTTTTATCAAACTAAGTGATAAATATGGTAACAAGGCTGTCATGTGTGTTTCCTCCTCTACCCTCCTCCGACGTGAGGTTTCTTGGGCTCCGCCCTCACCCCACTGCTCTTGGTAGGACGGGCTGTTCACGGACGACCAGCACATCTGCACCTTTAGTCCACATCTCTCCTCTGACCTCAGATCCTCCCATTGAACTGCTTGCAAGACGTCATTAAAGCTGGGCATGGTCTAGTAGGCAGATACCGTCCCTGACCAACACGCGTGGATGTATAGTGGCCTCAGTCCTCCTTATCCCTGTGTCAGCTGTGGTACCACGGGTCACCTGGTTCATCGAAGATGGAATCTCAGCATTGCCCTCGACTTTTCCTTCTCCTTCATTCCTCATCCTGACCCCTAATCAGTTTCATTGGCCTTTTGTGCTAAGTCTTTCTTTCATTTTCTGTCCTCTCTCCATACCTAGCCCTTCTGTCCTGATCGAAACCCTCATCCTTGTCTGAGCTATTTCAACAACCTAGTGACTAGCCTCCTGTCTCCAGCCTATGTGTCATCAAATCCACCCTTCACATCCCTGCCATAAAAATCTAACTAAAACATTCCCAGGCACAGTATCTTCCGTCATCTAACCCTTACCTATCTCTTGTGCCTGATTCTTCCTTTTTGGTTTGCATTTCATATTCTAGCAATACTAAATTGCTTGTACTTGGGGCGCCTGGGTGGCTCATTTGGTTAAGTGTTCGACTCTTGGTTTCAGTTCAGGTCATGATCTCCGGGTCCTGGGATGAAACCCCGTGCTCAGGAGGGAGTCGGCTTCTCTCCCCCTCCCTCTACCCCTGCTCATGCTTTCTCTCTAAAATAAATAAAATCTTTAAAAAAAATAAGTTCCTTTTGCTTCCTTTTTTAAGAAGATTTTTATTTATTTATTTGAGAGCGGAAGAAGCAGACTCCCCACTGAGCAGGGAGCCGGACACAGGGCTCGATCCCAGGACCCTGGGATCATGGCCTGAGCTGAAGACAGACACTTGACCAATTGAGCCACCCAGGCGCCCCTGTAGTTCCCTTCTCTTTTTTACCACTTTATGCTCATGCTGCAGCTGCTTAATGGAACATTTCTCCTTAGCCCTCACTTCATCTAACTCCATCTCCTTCTTTAAGAATCAGCTCAGGTGTGATTTCCCCCAGAAAGCTTTCCTATTTCAACCTCCTCACCTCCAGCTGAATTAGATGCTTGACCTTTGCGCTTCCATAATATCCAGTGTACATCACCATTATTTCACTTACTTTGTTGCAGTAATATTTCTTCACTTCTAGGAAAATTTTGGCTCTCTTGGAAGTAGTATGTTTGTTACTTTTAAAAATATTAAAGCATCCTAATGCTAAGCAGGACAGGGCAACTGAAGAGAATCAAACGTCATGTAGATATTTACTTCTTATCTGAATGTTAGGGCAAGTATGAAAAAGTAAATATAAAGAAGAAAAACCATAACACAGGAACTTCTTCAAAGAAGGATGTCCAGAACCAGGGTCAGGATCAGAGTGGGCCAAGTGAGGCCTCTCGGCATAGCAGCAGGGAGGCACTCACTCTCAGGATTGTCCTTAAATTTTGTGCCTCGGCTAGTCACTTGCTTTGCCCTAGTCCTGGCACTGCCAAACGAGAGCGGAAGGAAAGACAACTCATATTTAAGTCTTGTGTTTGAGCAAATCAGTTGTGTGGGAATAAAATCACTTGGACAGTTATAAAAGGGCTGGGAGGAGAGACCAAAAGGAAAAGAATGATTTTCAGGGTAGGACTTGGCATCGGGAGGTGTGCGGCTCACCTCTGGCGTGGAGCTGACTTCGTGCACCTGGCCGATGAGCTTACAGTAGGACTGAAAAAGCAGCAGCAGCTGGAAGTGCAGCTTATATAACCTCTGGCACAGTTCCAATTGCTAAAGAGAGAGTGTGCATGGGAAGAAACAGTTATTAAGGATCATTCTTGTATAACAAAGGAAATCTCGGTAGAGAAAAACATTTTTCTTTTTTTTTTTTTACATCAAGGAAACAGAACTAGCTGTTATTATTCCAGATGAAACAGAACAACAAAATCCAGCCAATAAATATCAGTGAGAAATTCACAATACAAGATAGAATAGCTCCTGGAAGATGACTAATTAGGAGGAGTTGCCATAAAGGGACTCAGTGAATCACCGGATTTTCATTATGTTTGCCAATTAAATCCCTACAAATTATAGTGTGGTCATCTTAATTGCAGTTGTCTTAATTTTTATAGGCTAAAATTGTTTTAAAAAGCAAAAACAATTATGAAAAGTATATTTGAAAGGCAAAACATTTAAGTCATTCTAGGTGTCAAATTTGTAAATTCAGCAACTGGGGGGTTACTCCATGTGACAATTTTGGCTGCCTTTTAGAGTGCAGACACTCATCTCAAAGTCTGTGTAAACACAACAGTCAGTCATATGATCCTCTAAGGTGTTGTATCAGTTTTAGTGACAATGCTTCTACTCAGTGCTCAGTAAATATTTGTTGAATTACAGAGTTAAAAAGGGGCTACAAGTGCTAAGAGAAAAGAGAAATTAAGGGAACATTCAAAACTTTGTGTGGAAAGAACATTAAAAAGGAGTCATAAAAAATGGCCCTTGAGCCCTATAGCTACCTCTGGAATTTAAAATGTTTTCATTATATGGCTTAGGTCTACTATGAGGGAAAAATAATCTTGAGTAATTCCAACACCAACGATCATACTACTCTTTGAGCTGTATCTGCTTGTAATGGGCTCTACACTTTGCCCGTTTTACTCTAAGAATGAGTTAGCTCCTAGGTGGTGGATGGCAATTCTGTGGAAGAAAAGAGCAGCCTTCACGAGATAGAATTTCATGGCTCAGCAGTCACCAGGGAAAGTGGGTTAAATATGTGGCGTCAACGGAACATGTCACTGTTCAGTGTTCAAATATGGTTAAGTAAGGATAAATAGGGCCTTTCTTTTGCTAATGGACTATAAAGAACTCAGCTCAGAATTGAGAGCTTCTGAGGTCCCTTAAATTGCTCCCCCAAATCAGTTTAGGGAGAGAAATGACAAGAATTTAAATTTAGGCTTTAGGAAGAATATCCAATTAATAGTGCTAATAGAATTTTGATACTAATTGTTAAAAGTTACGAAAGTCCGTGCTAAGGCTATGCTCAATGAAGTTTTCTTTTGTCTTGTCCTTTCCCTGGCTCCTGGGGGGAAAATAACAATTCTAGATTTAGACTGATTTTGATCTCTCAATGCTGATACCAAACACAAGTTTAAAGAAGTAGCTACACTCATTAGTTAACCCAAACTGGATCTTTGGTTGTTTTAGTCAAGCATTTTGTTTTTTGATCATTTAAACCTTTCTTTATAGAAATCTTTTAAAATCTGATGTAAAAGATAACTGCCAGAGACTTGCAGATAAATAAAAAAGTATTTTTAAAAACATAATGTTACCTTCACAAATTTAAGGTGAAACCTAGCTATGAAAACTCCGACCTTTGTTATAGTGCTGGTTATTACTCAAGATATCCCACTGATAGTATGAGAGTTCATAGCAACTTAAGTTTCTACTTTGGGACGAAAGCAGCCCAGAATGCTACTAATTCACTGCATGTCTCAGTCTACCAAATAAAATAAAATGAAACACAAAGGGGAAAACATGCTAAGAGCTAGAATAGTAACCGTAAAAATAAGATTTGTTATGGGTCCATGCCTAAAATGGACAAAGAGTATGAAAGAAAGTTAACTTACTGCAAGAGATTCCATTTGCTACACAGCAAGCATGGCACAGGAAACAAAGGAAAGGAAAGAAAGTACAGGGTCAGTGTAATGCATGCAACGGAAAGCATGGCCCTCTTCCAAGAGCAGAACCGTCAGCAGTATTAGCATTGCTTGCCCAAACTCGATCAATGGTTGCACGTCTTGTACCCATTCAACATGCACAGCGGTCCAGTTAAAAAGAAGCTTGAATGGGAAACATATCACTGAAAAATAATTGGTAATCGTTTAGACTCTCTGATTAGTTTGTTTAGGTTTTGTCAGTCTTGGAGACCAGAAGTCAAAACTTTTATTGCTTGAAGGTTTTAGTGTTTAACTGTGAATAATATGTGAATGGAGTAAAACTGTGAGGAGACCAACTGAGTAATCTGAAAGAACTGGAGCCCCAACAAATTATACTTTTGCTACCTGTTAGTTAAGGCAGAGTCTTTAATCCGTTTGACTTCCTATCTGCTAAACTATGACAATCCAATTAACATATAATATAATTAACAATCTAAGTGGCTTTTCATTTAGTCAGATTGCCTTCCTCGTTAAGAATATTTTATAGGACTGCGAGATACAGTCATTTCAAAGGAGTTTGTATACTCCCAAACAAGTGTGAGATTTGACAAGTAATTTTCTTGTATTTCATTTGTAATAATTTTGTTCTCAATTTCTAAAAGTAATCTAGAACTGGTGGGTAGTTTAGAATAATATAAATTTGTAACTGAGCCATGTTCAATTATGGCTTCCATTTTTTGGTGTCATCATATCATAACCATAGACTTGGCTTTAAGGAAAGTGTGGGTGTGTTGGAAAGATGATCAGAGTCTGACAGAATATTAAAAAAAAATCAATTTGGCCATTCCTAATTATGGATCAATATATCTGGTTCTGGATTTCCAAAATATTTAAAGACGTATCTAACTTAGTTTCTAATCCTTAATAGGAAAATCACTTATTTTAAAGTTCTTTCTAAAATAAATCTCTGGGTTATTATCAGTTTAATGTATTATACTTTATATGTGGTACACTACACACACAAAATAAAACTATCAAATTATTTATTAGTATCTTCAAACATAAAGCCCCACCACTACCAACCCCCCCCAACACCTTCTCCTAACCTCCGAGGGTCTCTTCTTGCCTCACCTGTTACTAATATCCTATGAGTTGGGCACACTGATGACTACTGTATTATGTTTATTGAGTAGTTTTTTGGACCTTGGCCATGAATATCTTTCAAAGCGTTGAAAGATGAATACATTGAAGCCTGTGATGCAGATTACACAGCCTGAGGTATTTATTATTTTCAAGAAGACTTTATGCCTAGACGTTTTAATGACCAAACCTTAAGTACTGAAAAAACTGCTATCTTTCTACTGTTTTCCAAAACAAGGTTGTAATCCAAGAAGGTCATCAAATCAGTTAAAGCAGAATGTCCTCTGTTCAATAAAGGCAAATGAGACTTTTTGACTCCAGCTTGGTGCTGAGGAATTTAATGTCCATGAATTCCTCCCACTCAGCTCTCAAGGCACAAAACTGTATTTCTTGGGGGATGGCCAACTTGACGCACACCAGTTCTCAATATCCTTCTTAAACGCTCCATTTTAGGTAGGTTGGTGCAAGCTGCCTTGCTATTTATTATCTTAGAATCCTTTCCTAGGCCACAGGCTGGGGTCTCGTTTGCATTTAGAGCTCCCCAAAAGATAGTGAAAAATACCTTTCTAGGGGGCAATTTTATGGCAAATGTTAAAACCTTTTATCCCTCTTGTGCTAATGTTTTCCTGTATCCAGGTTTTAAGAATAATCCCTTCATAAGTCTTTATGAACGTATTTATGTTTCGGTGACTTAAGATTCTTTTGAAAATGTTATGGGAATGGCACCGTTTTATTTGGTCAGAAGGATTTTCTTTAAGCCCTGTTCCTGCGCTCCTAATATAACTTGATTTATAAATTGGATTTAGAGGTATGTTTTCTCAAAACGAGAAGAAAATATCAAGAAACCAAGATGTTAAAAACTGATCATAGACAGGGTAGCTTAAAAGCCCAGAATAATCTTTGTTTGTTAACAGTAGCATAGCCATTCTTGTTTCTCTGTATTCTTCTCTAAATGAGTTCTATGCTTAGGACATAGCCAGTCAGGCAAAAATTTCAGAAATGTTTATCATGACAGAAGATGAGCCACAGCGTACTGTAATAGCTATTGTTTTCATCATAGTTAATCTCTGAAAGCCACTGGTTTAAATTAAATGGGATAAAATTTAGACAACCTAACCTAAGAATACATAGATGTATGTCGTCTCCTAAGTAGGTATAATCAACATGTGCTCGCCTGTTGCTAATATCACTTGGGGCTGGCTCACTGATGACTATTGTATTGTGTATGCTGAGTAGTTTTTTGGACCTTGGCCATGGATATCTTTCAAAGCCTTGAAAGACAAATACCTTTAAGCCTATGATACAGATTACACAGCCTGAGGTATTTACTATTTTTAAGAACACTTTAACGTCAGCAGACACTTCTTTTCAGTCAACGCGGGGAAGAGGATTCCTTACAGAAGAGTAATTGACTCTCTCTGAAAGGTACTGTTTAATGGGTTACAGTTTAACTGCAGAAACTGCAACTTGTTCAGTTTGTTTAAGAATAGAGGTTGCAGGCTTCTCGTGCATAGATTAGTGTCCAAAAAAGACCCTAGTATTTGGAATGATGACTGGAATATAAGATGAAATGTAGCTGGGCTAAATGTAAATGATTGCACTTGAGTCCAAAGAGTCAAATGTTCAAGTAGTGCTCAGAAATACCTGTTGAATTGGGACTGTGCCAACTAAAATCACTTATAATGAGTGAAATGGAAACATCTCCAGCTTTGCCAGGGCTGGCCCTATAGGACCTGGGAGGTGAGCCGTATTCATTAGTTGAAAGGCTAAGGCTCGTGCTGCCATCCGGAGCACTTGGAGCGGGGGTTCTTCTTCCTGACCCACATTTCTGTCCCCTTGAAACTACCTAGTGGTAGCCACTCCAGATGAATTCCACAGGAAATGGAGAGGTCGGTGGAAACCCAAATTCTTAATGAGAAGGGCTGTTCTAGGGTCATGAAGAGTTTTGTCCCTCCTGCTCAGGCTGAGAAAACATGGGTAAAGCAGGGTCTGCAAATCAGTGAAACTGCTTTCATGAGACACATGCAGATCATACTCCTCGTCTTACATTCTATTTAGCGTATGCCATGCGTTATTCTAGGAGAATGGCTATTATAATCACCCGGAAGCCTAAATCATTGACTAATCATGCCCGTCTTTTAAAATAAGCCTTCTCTCAAAAATACTTCCCAAGTATTAGAGACGCTTTTTTTCTTTTTTCTTTTTTTTAAAGAAACTGTTTTGTCCATGCACCGAGAATTCTCTAACAGACACCTGAGTGAGCCGGTTCAACAGACAGGCGCTTGCGTCTTGTATAGAGAGAGACGTTTCTCACACAGGCAAGAGTAACACACTCTCAAACGGGTGCTAACGGGTGGCCCACTTTTCTTGAAACACACAGCCCTGTCTGGCTTTCCACTTCCCCACTTGGGGGCCTTAAGTACAGTGACGCATTTTTCTATTATAAGAAAAACAGCAGTCCAAGCACCTGGCTGTTGCCTTCAGGATTAGGAACTCAACACTGCAGTGGGAAATGGTGGACAGCACACCAGAGGGGCAGCTGATGTTCAGCCCAAGCTCGCGGCCGCCATATAACAAGGCAGGCCCAGTGTTGCTGGCTCTTCTTTTTCAGAGACAGCATTCTGTTGTGAATGTATGCGTATGTGTGGACGACGATTTTAATTTTTAAATGTCAGGCCAATTAAGAAAACATCGTAGAAGCTTAATAAAACATGTCTGTGAATTGGGTTACAAGTGTATAGGCTACCAGTGTAACCTTTTTATAAAATTATTTTGATGTCTGCAACTTCATGTTAAGAATACAAGAGAAATTGGAAAATAAATATTTGACACCCAGCAAGGAGTTATATTCTCTTCTACAAACCCATCCATAGTGACTCCTCACTTATGCCACTTGTTTGGAATGACCAGAAATGAGCTTGTGGCAATGACCAGTCGGGGCTGGGTAGGGCTTGGGGGTGGGAAGACTCCATATGCCTGCATGTCCACCATCACTATCTCTGGCAGTCTGACATCTCTAAGAGCTCAAGAATTTACTTTGGTAAGTTCAGTAAGCCAAGTTACTAATCCTTTCCTAAAGTACACACTTCTCTGAAACAGAAACACTCCTGTAATAATCACTGGCACATTTACTCCACAATCTGCATTCAGACATAGATTCTGTGAACCTTAAGGTCACTTCCCATCCCCATTCCACTTGCCTCCATGCTCAGAATAATTGGCAACTTCAAACTGTTCCAGAAGACAGGGAACCTGACTAAACAAAAGAGTTGGAGAGAATCACTTGAGGGTAAGCTGTCCTCTGAGGTCAAACATTTGTTGGGTTTGCTTTGGGACATAAGCCAAACCGTAGCTCTAATTAGCATAGTAATATCTCTGCCAACTCTGGACATAAGATTGTTGTTTCAGTGGAGTGACACCATCATCCATCCTCAAGGCCCACCTTTAGTAGCGTGTAAAGATTCCCCCCCCCCCCATTTGCCCTCATGGCCCATTTTTGGCCTTGTTGGGAGTGTTCTCTACAATGGGAACGCAGTCTTCCTCATTTCTACACTCCCCCCTGTGCCTAGCCAGACCTCACATTCAGCAGTGGGGTGAAGGTAAGGTGGGTGGGATTAGAGAATGTGCGGTTTGAGCTGCATGCCCAGTGGCCAAACTACTTCCAGGGTCTACTAAGAAAACAGAATTTAACAGTATCCCGACGATTTAAACAAATCACCCAAGCCTTGCCTGACTCAGTGGGAGAGCACCTTCTCTGGTAGACAGTATACAATTTGCCTTCCAGACCAGCTTTGACCTCAGAACTGTCACATACAAAGGACCAAAAGCATCTTCTTCAGGATATTTGTTCATTGTCTGGGTTTTCTGGTCATCAGTGTGTCCATGAGCCACACAGGGAAATTCTAATGCACTGAGCTAATACCAGTAATGGGAAGAGAGCTGGGTTGGTTTTGCAAAAATGCTGGAAACATTAGACTCAGAATTTGGCCTTAATGTTGACCTTTTCCTAACAAGCCCACTTTCCTCCCTGCTGGGTGTTTTATGCAGGTTCCTAAAACCATACAGACTTTTAGACAGATGCTGGAAATTGTCCTCTATCTTTTTTCTATGTGTATGTTTTTACCTTTAAACTAAGTTAGAGAAAGTATGAACTCTGGGGATGGGAAGAATCTGGCCTGCAGACGTAGCCTCTCAGCCTTAACTTTCTTATCTGCAAAACTGGAAAAACCATTCCAAGGACTGTTGTAAAACATCAAATGTGTTTTTATATGTACAGTGCTTGAAAACAGTTTCTTCTTTCCACGTTTGTATTTTCCAGCCTTTATTATAATGCTAACAGAGTTGCCACATATAAATACTTGAATGAAGAAATGAAGTCTAAAAACAAGAAAATGGACGAGAAGAAACACGACTACAACACAGATGCACAGAAAGGGGGGGATGAGGAGGAAATGAAAAAGAAAAAAAAACAGAGGTAAGAAGATTAAGCAAAAACAACAGAAATCTTTCTTCGAGGGACGTGGAGAAGAAATGGGGGGGAAAAGGGGCAACTGAACAAAAGAAAACCACAAAAATAAACTGTAAGCACAACAGAGACACATAGTTGAAAATTGGAATGTTTGGGAAAGAGGATAATTTAACTGGAAGTCCTGAGTTTTTAGATTTAACCAGGAAGCTGTAAACAAATGAACAAATAAATAATAGATTTTGTTTTAACCCTCATTCCCAAAAATCTGCAATGTATTAATGCATTTTCCTGATGGAGATTTGATTATAGAGAATATAACAGAGTTAGATGATTGAGGGTAAAAGTTTAGATAACTATTTTTATAGTCCTAGACAAACTGTATCATGAACTAGACTAGGTTTTTGCTAATTTTAAGTCATAACTTGATAACTTTTCTCTGGACTGAATTTATTTTAATAGCAGAGTATAGTGGAGGGAGGATTGGGCCTGGAATCAAAAGGCGTGGGTGCTACTGGGCGGCCAAAAAATCTGTAACATATCGTGTGTGTGTGTGTGTGTGTGTGTGTGTGTGTGTGTGTGTGTGTGTGTGTGTAATGTATTTAACACGTTACTTTTGGGGTATGCTCATGGCACAGGTTATTGAGTGAAAATCAGAGTCACAAGTCATTTAAGGCAGCACATCACAGATACATATGCAGGGACTGATGGAAAAGCTAGAGTCTGTTGTATTTTGAACTGCACATTCAGCTATGCTTACTGGAGACATCTCATGTGATGTCATAAAACCCATATTTTTAAAATGTAATATAGATACACCATTTGTTATGTACATTTGCCTGTTTCCAGATGTTGTGGGCAGGCCATGTTTTAGCCCGTTGCCTATCAGCCATGAAGCCTTGGACCAGTCAAGCTTGGTTTCCTTGGTTTCCTTATCTAAAATGGGGCTGTTGCTGCCTGCCACACCCCGGAAGATGCCCAGTGGCCAAACTTCCGGGGTGTGGCAGGCAGCTCTCTTCCCATTACTGCCCACATGTTAGAACCCTATCTAGATATTTCTCAGTCTTGTAGTTTGCTTGTTCAACCTCGTACCTCTTCACTAACACTTACCAAGGGGCTCACCTGGGGACTCACCCACAGCAAGGATAGTTACTCTCAGGACTGCAGACTTGTTCAAAACAATTCCCAGATGGAATTGAACCACTGGTATTCTGTTGAAAATTTTTACCCCTCAATGTTTTTTTGTTTGTTTGTTTTTACACCTTAGTAAAGCACTGTGTGTCTAACACAGGAAGATGGCTTCTCATCCTCCGAAGGGTGCACAGTCCAAAAGGCTTTTTTCAGTAGTGGTGAGGTAATGCCAAGGTAGCACCTCTGCCTGAGTGGGCAGCAGCCACCTCACCTGACTTCCCTAATCCACTCTGGCGCACTTCAGTCTGTTTCCAGAGTAGAATGCAGGAGCCTGACTCTAATCCTACCCACCCATTAAAACATTTCAATTGCCTACCACTGCTGTGAAGAGAAACACCCAAGCCCTGCACGGTCTGGTTTCTGCCAGCTTCTGCAGACTCTTCTCAAGCTTTTCTCCAAGTTGCTTTCTACACTTGCAGCCACGCAGGCTCTCTTCAGTTCTTGCAAAGGGCCACGTCCCCTCCTGCCTCAGGGTCTTTGCACAGGCTCTCTACTCACTCCCCTTCACTTGGCTACCTCTGGCTCACATTTGAGATCTCCACTGAGATGGTACCTCCATGGAGAAGGCTTCTCAGAACTGCCCTCCCCATTTGGTCAGGTTCCTTTGCTACCTTCTTGCATAGCTTATGGTTCTTTCCTTAATAGCACTTGGTGCTGTTTGCACTGTATGATTTTTTGACTAATGTCTGTCCTCCCTGACAAGATCGGAAGCTCCTCAAGGGTGCAGGCTTGTCTGTTGCTCATTATCATATCCACCATGTGGACCACATAGGAGGCACTTAGCACATAACTGCAGAAGGAATGATTTTAATCCATTCATAGTCTTCTGCCCCACCGCCCTGACAATACAGCACACATTTACAAGCCAGCTGCTGGTCTGACGTGTATATTTACAGCAATTCTAAATGAGAAAAAATCATATCTGTTTTAGAGTGATTGCTGAAAGGTCAACAAAGATTTCCTTCACTGAAGAAACTAAGTGATTCGGTGAAGAATGAATGAAATTTGGTTTTATATTCTAAAGGAAGAGCAGATTTATTAGGGATTGATTAGTATAGTTAAATGATGTCCAGCAAAAAGATCATTTTTATACCTCTGCTTTTCCAAAAAGAAGACTCCCCTCTGCACAAATCCCATCAACACACAGTCATGCGTGGCCTGAACATCATCCCGTCTTACTCTTACTCTTCTTGTGAATATAATGGGGTGACCCATTGTGTGGCTTCCTTTCTCATGCTCTATGCTTTTTGGGTGGGTCAAAATCAACACACACTGTCAGGGCACGGAAAAGATAAATTCTAACAGGTTTTCATTACCTTTTCTTCCGAGTCCCCTGGCTGACAGGTAATTACTCCATCTCTTGATCCTCCTGCAAATGTTGCCTTGCAATTTGCAAGCCACTGTTGTCAGAAAGAGATGCAGACATAGGTAAAATCAGTGATGTCCTGAGAACATTTTTATCATCAGTCCTGTCAGGGAAAATTGATGAAGCTTCTAATTACAGTAATAAAAAATTTTGCTGTAATGCCTTTTTGAAATTATTTTTTTCTGGTTGAAGATAATCTATTTGAGATTAAAATATCTTCATATGGTGATACTCATTTATTTTTTATTTTTATTTTTTAAAAGATTTTATTTATTTATTTGAGAGAGAGAGAGACTGAGAGAGAGCACATAAGCAGGGCAGAGGGAGAGGGAGAAGCAGACTCCCGGCTGAGCAGGGAGCCTGACACGGGGCTCCATCCCAGGACCCTGGGATTATGACCTGAGCTGAAGGCAGACGCTTAACTGACTGAGCCACCCAGTACCCCTTATGATGCTCATTTAAATATATAATTTCAGCATTGTGATACAACATTCCTGGAGGATGGTTTCACCAGACCATTCCTATTTTATGTATAAACTTGAAAAAATCATATACAGTTGGAAACCTTTCATATGATTGAGACTGGGAGATAAAACCAACAATTCCTCATAGGCTGGGGGATTCTGGACCATGCAACTAGACTCATGGCCCACCTACCTCTCTGTGATATGGGGTGGCTTCTGTGGGGGCAGATCTACTTCAATGTAAGAAAGGCTACTAAAATAACAGTTCAGCTATTTGGAGATTCTGACATCCTTAAGTATCTGGGATAGTAACTAATACAGATAGTAACTAATACAGATGTAAAAAGGAACCCCGGGGCACAAAACAAAAAGCACTGAAGAACTGAAATTCACATCTGACATCAAAAAGATTGATTTGTTCACCGAGAAGAATGGAAGGATTATTTTTATTAACTGATGACGGAGAAGGGGGAAAGCCATGACCAGTAAAGCCACAGAAATAGAAGACAATGGGAATTGTTATAGTAGAATGTCAGAACTCTCGCCCTTGGGTAGATCATGAAAAGATCAATAACAACAATAACAACAAAGAAAAAACAAGTAACTGTATAATGAATGTCTTCTGTGTATGAGGCACTGTGCTGGGCAGTTTACATAGGTTATTTCTATTTTAAAGGCAATACTGTGTTGTGTTTAAGCGCATGGACTTTTGAATCCCATAGACCTGGGTTTCAATACCAACTTTCCACCTCCTAGCTAATGAGGACAATAATAGCAACTCCAGGGTAGTTGTGAGCATTCCATTATTTAATTTAAGAGATATAACTCTGATCAGGTTGTTGGACACATAGAAAGGACGCAGGAAAAGATATATACTATGACTATTATAATTGTTATATCCTTACAACAATTCTGCAAATTAGTTATTATCACCGTCTTATAGATGACGAATCTGAGATGAGGAGGTAAGTAACTTATCCAAGGTCACTAACCCTTAAGTAGCTGAACTGTGATTTGAACCCATGTCCATCTGATTTCAAAATTCATGTCTTTTCTATAGTGTTTGGCATATTATAAAAAGTGTCTCATAGATATTACACACAATTACTTGTCAGAAATCAGGGGTCTGCATGCCTGGTTTCTGGATCACTTCTGTCTCTAATATTTTACAGTCTAGGTCTATGAAGGAAAAAAAAGAGTAAAGAGCAGGAGTCGAGGCCAGGAGAAGCAATGAGGTCAGGGGAAGGCAGCTACTGAGAGTAGTTAAGAGGAGAGAGCTGAGATCCACCCCATCTATGTTCAGGTGAGGCAAACACTGGAAGGAAATAAATAACAATTTTATTAAATCTCTGAGAAAAGTTAATGACATTGACAAGGAGACATATCAAGCAGATACTCATGTTTCCCAGTTTCTGGGTAGGGAAATTATGGGGATAAAAATGAAAGCTGAAGACTTCTCATTTGTAGACATCATTTTTGTATCATCCATACTGTTGACAGTTCTACCACTATTCAATTGGAACTGTAGTCCCTAACAGAGGAATAGATGACATCTGTCTTCTTCCAAAGATCCTATCTTAAATTAATCACAACACCTCCCCAGGGCTCATAGTGGTGGGGTTCATTTGATTTTAACTGAATGTATATGCACAGAAACACAAAAACTTACCGAGAGAGTAGCTTCTTTTCTGTTGTTGTAGGTATCTAAATATTCTTGCAGTTCTAAAACACTGAACTTGAGCTTGTCCAGAAGTCCACAAGAAAGGAGCTAAAGACAGGAAAGTCATTTGTATTAAAACAATCAGAGAGATAACTAGACACAGGCATGGCTAGAGAGAGAGAAAAGAGAAATATATTTAGAAATAATGTAAAGTGAGGACCAGTGGCTCCATTTTTAGTAAGCTGTGCAACGTGTAATTTTGCTCCACAATCAGCCGCAATGGCAATTGAATACAAGCTCGCTAATCCAAATCTCCCATGAAAATATTGTTTTCTCCATATCAGTATAGACTTTCAAATCTTAACAAGTGTCTGTAGGAGCTCACGTTAAAGATCTTCATTTTATGCATGAACTCTAGTATCTTCATCTAGTAATATTCCAAAAAGTGTGAAGACAGACCTCGAAATAGACTTTCGAACTGATTTTATAGTTAATCTGAACTTTAAATCCTTTAATATAGAATGATTTCTCTTATTGTATTCCCTGCTGCAAGGTAGCTAACCACCAAGTTCCTGGGAAGACTAATTCTTCAGAGACTTTTGAAATCAGAGCACATCCGTGTTGGTTCTAAATTCAGGAATTAGTATATGAGATGGTTGTGTGATATGCATGGGGGCATGAGCCCCCAAAGAGCTCACCCGTCGTGCGGGCTTAGAGTTATATTCCTAAAGTCATGATTTGGCAGTCAGCCAGAGGATGCTTTAACCAACTCTCCAACTCATCACTTGCTGTTTGGGCTGGATGAATCCCTCCAGGGGCGATCAGTCTCCACCTGAGATTTGGAAGTGAGCAAAGTGAGGACATATTGCCTCTGGAGCCCCATCTGGCTGGCCAACCTGGCATCGTGGGGACAGGCTAGGTCAGCTCTGGGGGGGTCACTCACCTATTCATGGCTGTCAAAGCCAGAGTTATTGGAGAGAGGTGCCAAGGACACGGAGGGAGCACCGAGGTGGATTTTTCTCCCGATTCTCTGAAATGACTTGGCCTTGGCTGGTAAGGTACAGTCATTACTATGCAGACTCAGGCCTTTGGGGATCATGTCACAACACGGCGCTTCTCACAAACACTGACAGTATCTTTCAGACAAACCACAACACAAGCACGCTTCCCGGAATTTCCACACCTTAGTAAGCTGCGCCGGCCATTTGCCGCCAGAGACTGGGGTACTCACGGTCTCAGCATCCACGAAGAGTGTAGGGCATTCAGAGCAGGAGGTGAGCATCTGGGAAGAGCTGACAAACTTGGACCCGATTCCCCGGAGATTGTCTCCAAGGTAACTGGCCGCATCACAGGTTAGGAAGCAGAATCTTTTCTGAATATTCTGCAAGGTAAAATAATTACCATTTGTAAAGGGCAAGTTTTAACTTATGCACTAGAAAAACCTATTTTTTAATCTTTATAAAAATATCAAATGAGCGTAGGTCCTCAGGTAGAGGTTGAGGGGGGGAGATAGGGAGTAGAGTGCATGTTGGTCTTAAGTAAATAATCACCCAGTGTGGACCAAATTTCTTCTTAAAGTGTTGTTTCCCAGAGTGTGGATGCTCTTATAATCTTTTAAATAAATGGTGCTTTTCTTTTTGCTGGTGGTTAGTGCTGGTCAGCAACTTGAGTCCTCCTCACTTGTTTGTCAGAGCAGTGAGAAATTACTCAGATTACGTAAATGTGCTCGAGTTAGAAAAGGTCATGAGATTTAACGCTTTTCTGTTCCCCAAGATCACAGCTTCCTGAGAAAGAGCATCAAAATAGTGCCATTTGAGCCTCTGGAAAGTGGAAGTAAATGCTATGTGGGTCTGGAATAATATCTCCCTCTGAGAGCGTGTCTGCTCTGGTGTCTCTAACTCTGTCCCATAGTGGTGCTTATGTTGACTCATTAATCCTCACAACCGGGGAAAGAAATCAAGGTGAAGACCTGACTTGCCTAAGGTCATGCAGCTCGTAAGTCACAGAGGAATGATGAGCCTGACTCCAGAGCTCATCCTCCTTCCACAAATCGACAAAGCTTCCTAAGAGCTAGTTTCTCCTATCCTGCCTGAGGACAAAACCAGAATTAGGAAGAATCTGAGTCACAGTGCCTGTGTCAGTGCCAAAATGGAAACATGTTCTAGCCCTTAAGCTTCCAACACACAGTATCTTTAACAAAAAGAACACAAGATTTAACCAAAAAATAATTCCAGTCCTAGGCACTGGCTTTCCTCAAAGAGATGTCATACCTTTTGAGTTGTGGAATCGAATCCAGGAGAAATCCTCTCTGCCCTATTGTGAGGAAAGCAGATGTCCCCCAACAACAGCAGGCTGATTCCTTATGCTTTATATTAGAGAAATGCCAACCATGTTGCATATTAATGATTTTTTACTTCATATATATGAGAATTTTGGCATAACGCAGAGCATACATATGTCTTTATGGGGCTAAGTTAGTTTTATGTACAGTTAGAGAAAAATAAAAAAAAACTTGACTGAATGTTAGAGCAGAAAGAACGAGAAATGCCATGTCTAGCATCATACACCTAGTTGAGTGGCAGAACTGGGAGTAGGATTCAGGTCCCCAAAGAGTTTGGGGTTCTTTCCATTTGACCTAAGGATAAGGTGAGGTCTGGGAAGCTATCTGTCAGGGAACTTTAGAGCCTCTTATATAAAGGCAGGTGATATTGAGGGGATATACACTCATTTTGTCCTCACCTGACTTCCGTATAAACACATCACATAATTTGGAGGCACTGTGTGATACCATGACGACATCCTAACCCAGGAGCAGCAGGAAGGACATATGATGGCTGAGACACTTGGAAAGATGGCCATGCTGGACCATTAGAAATCAATTCCTCATTTTTAAAACGAAATTATTTTGGCAATTACCTCCTCTCTGCCCCTCCCAAATCCAACTAAATACAGGGAGATGTGGCCTTCAGACTCACAGGAAAATGTAGGAAAACAGTAAACAGACATGGTGGGGACATGACAACAGCTTAACAGACTGCATGCCTGAAATGTATTTCATTCCCAGCATATTGTATTAATACCTATTTTGTGACTCATATTACTCTCAGTCACATAGCATTTGATAACAGTTGAGAAAGTTCTTAAGGCTCAATGTAATATGTTTTCTTAAGATTTCATTTATTTGAGAGAGAGAGCGAGAGAGCACAAGTGGGGGAGGAGTAGAGGGAGAGAGAGAAGCAGACTCCCTGCTGAGCAGGGAGATCGATGAGGGGTGCTATTCCACAACCCTGAGATCATGACCTGAGCTAAAGTCAGACACTTAACTGACTGAGCCACCCAGGTGCCCCAAGGCTAAATGTAATATTAAAAACTGAAATAAGAGGTACACATTTGTATGATTATTATTGCAGATAAGCTACATAGGGATTAATCTAATACATGAATGGAAAAATAAAGTTCAAACCCAAACGTGCCCCCTACCCAAGGGCCCAGCCTCACCTCCCAGCTCATGGGACAACCTGCTGGTCTGCTGTCATCAAGTCAGATGTCTGTTTTTTTTTTTTTTTTTTTTAAAGATTTTATTTATTTATTTTGACAGAGAGACACAGCGAGAGAGGGAACACAAGCAGGGGGAGTGGGAGAGGGAGAAGCAGGCTCCCACCGAGCAGGGAGCCCGAAGCGGGGCTCGATCCCAGGACCCTGGGATCATGACCTGAGCTGAAGGCAGACACTTAAGGACTGAGCCACCCAGGCGCCCCAAGTCAGATGTCTGTTTAAGAATTCCGCTAAAAAAGATTCCCATTCATTCGTCCTATGTTCACTGAGCACCTACTGTGTGTTAGCAACTGTGCTAGCCTAAGACACCATTACTTGCCCTCTCCGGGGGAAACAGGTAATAAGTAATTCTCATAGAATGTGACAAGCATGACAGATGGAACCACAATGTGCTTGGGATCCCAGGTGACAGAAAGGGAGAAAGAAGGGAAGGCTTCATTTGCTGAAGTGAGCTCCAATCAGGGGTTTGTGTGTCACTGGGAGTACAGCTGAGGGCCAAGAGGACACGGCCATGCTGGGCAGAGGGAAAAGTATTGCTCAGGATGTGAAAATTGAGCACAGATAGTCTAGTGACCATAATAAGAAAAAAAAAAAATACTACAACAGCCAAACTTAAATTATTAACCATTAACCATTATTTTAAAAGAGACTTCAGAATGATATTAAAAATAAATTACTTTGTTCCTAAATCCTTAACAAGTAAATTTGCCTCAAATGGTAACTTCCCCATGGTTTGTTTTAACATTGCAATCTGGCTCAGTGTTAGAGTGTTTCTGGAGTTCTTATCTCTCAGCAAACAATTGTTTTCTCTCTTAAGCCTAACAGCCCCTCCAGCCTCCAGTTAATCTCAGATACAACTTCAGTTTGTCCAGTCAACTTTCTAAAAGATGTCCCTGAAAGGAAACTGAAAAGTTGGCAGAGAGCAGCACAATAACACTGAAACTGTAGCTATTAGTACTACTGGTATATAATTCTCAAAAAAAATGGGTGAGAGAGCTACAGCAGGGGGAGCGGCAGGCAGAGGGAGCGGGAGAAGCAGACTCCCCACCAGGCAGGGAGCCCGATGCGGGACTCGATCCCGGGACCCCGGGATCATGACCTGAGCCGAAGGCAGACACCCAACTCACTGAGCCACCCAGGTGCCCCCAGACTTTACTTTTTATAGTAACTAAATTGCAGCTTCCTGGGTTGGAAACTTTTTAAGGCAGATGATCCCACTTTTAGTAGAATTCCTGATTTTCCTGCCTTTCCCTTCTGCCATGGCTCTTCTTCTTTTTTTTTTTTTTAAAGATTTTATTTATTTATTTGACAGAGAGAGACACAGCGAGAGAAGGAACACAAGCAGGGGGAGTGGGAGAGGGAGAAGCAGGCTTCCCGAGGAGCAGGGAGCCCGATGCGGGGCTTGATCCCAGGACCCTGGGATCATGACCTGAGCCGAAGGCAGACGCTTAACGACTGAGCCACCCAGGCGCCCCTGCCATGGCTCTTCTTAAGGTAATTGATGAGTGGGCCCATCCCTCAGGCCAACCAAGTTACGGTCCCCTCTCATGATATACTCAACAGAACTCAACCTATAAAACAGTGTAAGGGGGTTCCACCCTTGTCTGTCCATTCACTCGCCCATCCCTCACATCTACTGGAGGCTGGAACTCATTGTCCCTTTCCATGTTTCCCCTGTATTATTAGTGGCAATTCTGTTTTGTGGGTTATCAAATACAAGTGTAGAAAAAATGCTGAAAGAAAGGCATCTTCATTATAGGAAAATAGGAATTTGAAAGAAAGTAAAAAGAAGGGGGGAAAAAAAAAGACACCCATAGTCTCATCACCCTCAGTAAACTACAGTGAACTGCTAGTATATAATCCTCACTATTTTCTGAATATTAAAAAAAAAAAAAAAGAGGAGTACTGTACACACTGGTTTTTTAAAACTAGTTTTCTCTTAAACTCTATGGTAACTATGTTTCCGTGTCAGTCGATCTTCACCTATAACCTCATCTTCCTGGCTGAGCATTATTCCCAGCCCTGCTACTTTCTTAGGATCGCCTTCAAATACAGCACACAGAGCCAGTTAACTCCAGTGCTGACAGAAGACCTTCGGGGTTTCTTCATAAAAAGCCGTGTTTCTCATCTTTTGCTGCCTCCCACCTCCACCAATCATTTGATGAAATTTGGAGTAAAAGTTCAGAGCAGGATAAATGAAGGAACTGACAGGAATCTGCACACCAACAGACAGGCAGGCATCAAAATACACCTTCAAGCACCCCTCAGAAGTCGAGTTCCCTCCATCTCTTTGGTTCAGTCATTGTTGTGTGTTTGGAGATAACAAGTGAAATCTGAAGGTGTCCTCGCAGAGACTGCTACATTGAGCCGTGGGCAAGATGCCACGGGTGCCTGGCGGAGGGACTGAGAGCCAGCCTGCCCTCTGCCGGCCACACTCGGTACCGCACCGGTCTGGAGGAAGGGGCCTCTGTTTCTAATTTGCGCAGACCCTGTCCGGACTAAGGAAAGTATGACCGTTCACGTGTTCAGAAGCATCTACCACACGTTTAAGGAATTCATGCGGGGGAAAAGAGAGAAAAGACAACGACAGGCTAAACACGAATAATGAAGAAAAAGGAGAGACAGAGGAAGTGTCTGAGAGGAAAGACGGGATGCAGGATAGGCTTGGCAGAAGGTACCACTGGATGGTTCTGGTGTCACGGTTGCCTGGGACGGATGACATCCACAAAAGCCAGAACGGCAAGAGTGAACAGCACAGCACATGGACTGCATTCTCGGGGGACAAGGCCTTTGCAATACCAGTTTGGGAAGGTTGTGCAGATTACGGTTAAACAGAAGAAAGGCTGGGGTCAGAGGCAACAGAGGGGTACCCGGAGCAGAAGAGAGTACAAACCCAGAACGAAAGCACCACGCCTCCCGCCGCCGGAAGCTAGCCGGCCCCGCTACGAGACGCAGTCCTCGGGGCGCTGGGCCCCGTACCTTAAACAAGGAGGAGAACACATGAAATGTATACACCGCGCAGGAGCCATCCGAGTCGCACATGAGCTGGTTGATGTGGCTGCGCCAGGCTTCCTCCGCGTCGTCACAGGCCGCCGGCTGGAATGCAGCAAGGATGGCCGAGAAGAAGGGCGAGGGCGGGGGAGAGACCCCCCTGTCACCTTCTCCAAAGCTGGGAAAGAGGAAGACAACCCTGTCAACAAGTGCCGTCCTCATCCTCTCCCGGGTCGCCTCCCTCTGGCCCTGCCGGCTATCCCGGCGAGGTTGCTTTGGGGACTCAGCTCTCCCTCCCCCATCTTCGCCATTCTCTTCTGAATCTAGGAAAGAGAATTTTCACCTCCAGAATTTCTGGGATTCCTCCCCTTCTGACTTCTTTTAGAGTGAGTCGGGACCCGCCCCCGGAGCCTCCAGCAACGAGCGCTCTCGCTTTCCCAGCCGCTGTTCCCCAGACAGAGAAACATTACTTTTGGCACTTTTGCGCCTTTTCAGCTTTCATCATGAACCATTAGAACACAAATTTGGAATCTGATTTTCAGATTCCAAATGTGCTTTGTGGGAGAGAGTATTAATGGCTGCACATGCATGAATGCCCAGGAGGGGAGGGTAGAGGGAGAAAAGGAAATGGAAGGATAGAAACGCAGGGTGAGAGACACCGAGCCCCAGGAAGGAAGGAAAGATAATGACCACAGGCGGAAGGTGAGGTTCTTCTGTAGGTACCATGACCTTCAGCGTCTCCTTCCAAGGACAGATACTGCTCACCATAACAGAGGCCTTTGTCTGGCCATATCAAAAGCTCCTTAGTTCTTGTCCACATTCAGAAGAGAGATTTTAGGATTCTTCTCTAGAAGTAAACCTCTAGCCTTATCACTTGTGATTTTTTTCTAGACACTGCGTTAGTGTGTGTGTGTGGTGTTTTGTTTTGTTTTGTTTTTTAAGTAGGCTCCATGCCCAGTGTGGAGCCCAACGTGGGGCTTGAACTCACAACCCTGAGATCAAGGCCTGAGCTGAGATCAAGAGCCAGCCGCTCAACTGACTGAGCCACCCTGGCGCCCCTGCATTAGTGTTTTTTATCTATTCCTCTCTATTTTCATCTATTCGTGTTCTCTGACTAGCTCTCACTAGTCTCAGAAATATCAGCCACCAGGCTGAAAGCCACCCACTTAAAAAAAGAGTAGGTATTTAACTTATAAAGAGCCTCTTGTTCTTGTCTTTTAACTCGAAGTGGAAAGAACTCCTCATTTCCAAGGTGTGCCAGTCTTGCTTATCTTCAAAGCTTGCAAGGCTTGGACCATGTCCCCAGGCCCCTCTTTGGCTTTTGAGCTACTCTATGGCTTTACGTTGCTCGGTGTTACTCTGTGTTACTCTACGGCTTTTAGGGGTCACTACCTGAGTACCCCTTTCAGTTCCACACCAGGCCCTGCACCCAGGCCGGACGACTCTGACCAGCCGAGAGCCTTCGGAATCAGAAGTTGATTCGGACTCCTCATTAGGAAGTCCCGGCTGTGCCGTGTGACCTTTCACCTGAGATACAGTGAATGTGATACAATGTGCCAGGTACGCTGTCACCACTCATTTCCACCAGGGGCTGCTTTACCTAGCGAGAGTAAACTGGTCCAGCCCTCTATTGCCTTTTTCTTCTGCCTCAGTCATATCCAGGCTGAAGCTACCACTGCATTCGAAGGTTGCTGGGAGTTCATTGACAGAACTGGAGAGATCGTCCTCATGCACGGCCGTGTCTTCCTCCTCCTGGACGGCTTCAGCCTGGAAGAAGAAAGAGAGGAAAGAATCCCCCCACCTTGTAAGAATATATTTGGGAAAATCTATTCAACTAAAGGGAAAATAAAAGAGACCAATCCCGAGAGTGATAGAAATCAGGGGCATTGATTTTCCGGCTACAAAACAGTCACTTTCTATAATTGGACTCAGGAATTCTCAGAAGCACTGTTCATTCTTTACCTTCTTGTCAGTCTTGCCTATAGTAGTTTCCAAAGAGGCTCTTAGTAGATTGTCATATTTGATCCATGATTATGGGAGTATAAATGCTAAACTTAGAAAAGACCACAGAGACCCCTTGGTCTAGCCCTCACATTTTATAGGAAACTCATGTGTGGGAAAGGGACTTGCCTGGCATCAAGTAGATAAATCAGGGCCTTTGGATTTAGAGCTCTTTCCACTGTACAAAACTTGCCTTCTAAAGCGAGCCTATCCAGAGGGAACACTCTGACACAGAATTCCTTTACCTATGGAAACTGGAATTTAGAATCATCAGTGGCTGGTATAGTAAATGCTCAAGATAAACCTGCAGGGTGCATGAGTGGTCCACAGTTGTTCACTGAGCCCGCCATGTTGATAGGCCTTTTCATACTGGAAATCCTCTAAGACCCATTTACATACATGCTTTGCTCTTGGAACCCCCCCGAAGATAACGGATAAGAGAGGCTGCTCTCACATTGTTGTAGAGTGAGCAGCGAAATGCAAGGGCTCTAGGTCGGCAGAGCTGGGATCAGTGAGGGGCAGGAGAGAGACAGAGCGAGTGCAATGGAAAAAGAGGCTGGGTTTGAATGTGGGCCAGGGGGACTCAGCTGGAGAACTGACTGTTCTTTATGAGAGGAAGGAAGGCAACTGGGTTACAGACCAGAAGAGGAGAGGAAGACATCACACGCACATGTTTTAGTGAGTCATTTTCTTAAAACAAAACCAGAGCCAGGCAAAAAGGAAATATATATGAATTCGAGCATTATCACAGGTTGCTGGCTGGCCACCCAGTTGGTATTTTGAATCTAGGATTAATAAAGAAATTAAGAGGGGTGTTTAAAGATATGTTAGGGAAACAAGATAGCTCATGTCTTTGAAGAAATTGCTCATAAATACTGAGTTTCAGAGGCTTATCCATATCTGCTTTTTCCGGCTTTTTAAAACTACAGTGGTGCCAACGAGACTGGCTGCCGGTGACTGGTCTGGGTCATTAGTGTACATAAACCTAATCTATTAGGGGAGGGTTGGGTTCTCACAAAAATGTCCTTTATTTTCCCTTTCTAACATCACGGCTATATCGCACATTGCAGAAACCCAGCTCAGGAGGAAAACAGAGAGAGCCTTTCAGAAATTAGACTTAGCTTTTCCTTGATCAAATTAGATGATTCCTGCGTGAGTTCCTAAGTATATTACCACTCAGGTAGTGCTTTCTATGAGAAATCTATGTAACTTGGCAGTCAAAACAGAAAAATTGAGAGAATGACTATGGTAAGACTGAGAAATAGCAAATGCTAATAACTTCACATTTATTTTGTGATGTCCTTCCCATGAGCTTTAATTTCTTAATCTTAGGATTCTGGCATTTTAATCTCAGACAAGTTTCTTTTCTTTCTGCACCTTTTTTGGCTATAAAAGGGACTCTGCTGACTCTGAGAATCCAGACTGTAGTCCTTTTGCACTGAGGCTCTCTTAGAAATAATTCTTTAAGCTTCAACATTTTTAAGTGATTGCGATTTGGTTGGCTGTCCTTGGTTTAAAGTACCTGGACCTCAAATCTGTTTAAAGTGCACTGTAAAAAGAGTACACAACAGCCAGTTATTATATTTTTTTCCATTAGAAGTATCAGAAAGAACATACTTTTATACATTTTAAAAATTACTTTATAACTTTCTCTTTCAAACTTATACTACCATAGCAAACTCAGGATAAAGGACACCTACTACCAGCAGCAGTAGGCTATTTTGGTATTTGTAACATAAGAAAATAAAATTCTATATTAAGGGGCACGTATGTGGGCCCTTTATGTGAACACAGTGTGGAAGTGGATAGTTTTAGGATTAGGATTAAAAATTAACAAAGAACGAAATATACATTGTTAGCTTTTTAAAGCCCTGACTTTTTAAATAAGAAAACTATATCCGTTACTTACTTTTCTCCTCTGTCTGGCTAGGATGGTTTTGTTTAAATCTGGCATAATATTGCGATTAACACTGAAAATTCCAATAGTATGCCAAAAGGCCAGAATGGAGTCAATGTACAAATTGTCTAACTGGTTCCTACATAGGAAAAAATTTCCCCAAGTACATGCAGACACCCACACCTCACTTAGCATATTGTTTTATAAAAGTCATGACAAAGAACAGCAGTTTCCAAGTCACAGCAATCTCAGACATACATCGATTTGTTTTGCCATTAATCAGCAGTGTTCCTGCTATATGGAAAATGCAAAATGTCTCATTTGAGTAAGACCTCAAAGCGAATCTCTTTGAACCACCAAGAAGATGGCTGCTCATTTGTGAGGGTAAAACAACTTCAAAACATAGGCTCAGGTGCACAAATTCAATTATTTCAAAAAAGTCAGAAAGAAAAAAGATACAGTCCCTCCACTTAGAGCCCCCTAAGATTTCTCAGAAAATTGGAAGTACTTTCTCTTTAAGAAAACTACAGTCATAATTGCCAAAATCTCTTCACCTTGGAGCCCTCAGAAATCTGCAGATTATTCATATCGGGCAAAGACGCATCAAAGCTAGCCATTCTGGTGTTAAAGGAATGAGGGTCAGCCGGGGTCATGTCACAGGCTGTGGTCAGCGATTCCATGGGATTAGTCTCCTCAGAAGGGG
Organism: Halichoerus grypus; assembly: GCF_964656455.1. Classification (NCBI taxonomy): domain Eukaryota; kingdom Metazoa; phylum Chordata; class Mammalia; order Carnivora; family Phocidae; genus Halichoerus; species Halichoerus grypus. The sequence continues at coordinate 68,823,630 of NC_135715.1, forward strand.
AGCGAGTCATGATCTGTAGAGAAAGCAGAGCAAATAAAACCCAGTGTGGAGTTTCTTTAAAAGCTCAAATGATCCTTTATGTAAGAGTACAAACCATTGTCCGAGCTTGTTGTTGGGTGACAGATATTATTTAACGTGCATATTTCGCTATTGGAACTTAAACCCAGCAGCTGGTGTAGGGCATTAGGGCACAGAACTCTAAAACACGAACGCTTATATTTGCAGATAACCACATCCAAATGCCTGTTATATTTCCTAAAACTTCAGATGTCTGTTAAAAGATTCCAGCCTCATAAAAGTTATTTGAGGAAAAGTCCAGGCCTTAACGGATCTGATGGTGTTCAAGGCTTCTAACAAACACCCGAGCATCTGTGTCCGGTTGCAACCTATAGACAAGAGGCTTGTTACCGTCAGTTAGGCACCACCTGATACTTCAGGTGTTAGTTTAGCAGCTGTGCAAAGTTTCTTTAGCGGCAACTGGAAACCACGCTCCTGCTTCAATTACAAAAATAAACCTCCCGTTTCCCATGGTGGGAAGGTGGTCCCACTTACTAGGTCGGAGTGCTCCAGGATCTGGCTGGTTGTGAGGTCCTCCTCTTCGGAGGATTCATCGGAGTCCTCGTGGTTCATTTTATTTAGGCTGGGAGACCTTCCCGAAAGTTGGCGCTCCTCCAGAAGCTGCATGTCACACTTGTCCAAACTGTCCAGAGAACGCCTGCGCACTCCCCAGTTGAAATTGTCCATACTCTCACCCTGAAATCACACCATCATCTGGTTTTTATGCCAGAATCTTCCTGCACTCATACCTTCACACATTTAATTAGTCATAGCTTAGAAATAAATGCTTTCATTATGAATTTCCAAGCTCTCATCTACTTTGGTACCAGACATTTTGTTTACATGATGTGAAAGGTAGTAAAGCATAATATTTTCACCTAAATGCATATTGAATCATAGGCAGAAGTGATTACACACTTCTCTTGGGCCTGGTGGGTAATACCATGTTTTTTAAAAGGTGACTTTGGTCAACTCTGTAATGATCTAGGTTTCCAAAAATCTATAAGAAAGAGACCATTTCTATTAAAACAACCTCCAAAGAGGTGAGGCCCCTCCCCGGCCCACTTCGTACTGTTTTCTTCGGAAGGAGAAAAAATAGGAGCTATGCTGTAACACATTCCACATCCTTCGGGTATTAAGTAGAAGAGTATTAGGTAAACATTCCAGCCTGTTCCTGCTACAGCGGTTTTCGCAGATCAAATGCAGAGTTAAAAGAATATCTGAGAGCAGCTGGGCGAAGTCTGATGGATCATGCACTATGCACAGGCCAGAGCAGCACGGCTTAACTTTTGCTTTAGGCTCATCTTTAAATAATTGTCCCAACATAGAAAATAGTTGCTTTCCTGGACCTGAAATGGTTGACTTGGTACCAAGCACTAATGACTTGTACCTTTTCATTTCTGAGACCTGGGCTAAGTGGTAATGCAGGTGTTAAAGCTTCTCGTTGTATCCCAGACTTTCTCTACTGACCATCTGATGTTAAATAAGTGTATCTGTCCAACAAAAACATCTTTCCTAGAAAGTAATTTGGGTTTTATTTTTTCCTCTCTGTTAAAACAGGAATAAAGGAAGAGAAATAATACCCAGCCCCTCGATGAGCAAGTTTTAACCTATATAGATGGGTAATCTGAACAAAATCTAGCCCAGAATCCTTTCATTTAGAAGTTATTTGAAACACTGTCTGATGGTTCACTGAAATAAAATAACTTTTTCTGGTGAGAGCTCAGTGAGTAGCATAATCATATAATATGAGAGATGTAAAATCACTTTTAAAATTATGAGCTTTAAATTTATTAATCTTCCTTTGGTTTAAGGATCTATTTCTTCTGGATCCTAATGAAGCAAAACTTGCCATTCTCCTAGATCTCTCATATAACAGATACTTTAACTTTTCTGAAGTCTTTTTTGGCTATTCATGGCAGAAGGCAATAGGTAAGAATCCTAAACACATTCTGAATCTGATACGAAAATTATTATCATGATTTATCCCCATGTATGATGTTTATGATTGTTCTTAGGACTGTTTGATTACACAGAGTAGCTGCATCTGCTATTTTGTCTGTTATCTATACCTTTATCTGTATCTGCTATGATAAACTGTCACCAAATAATTTTTTTCCTAGTGGAAAAGATTAACTGTTTTTCTGGGATTTTAAAATAGCTATTTCCATGAAAAACTGAAAGAAAAATGTGGAAAAGGCAAGAGTTCTGGAAAGAAAAAGAAAATGCAATGTGTGAAGAAGTTAAAAAGATAAAAAGAATAAGAATACAGAGAAAAAGAAGAACATGCAAACTACTGGGAGAAATATCCAAATATGAATATAAAACCTAATTCCTAAAGTTGATTCTCTTGCACCAAATCAGTGAATGGGTTGGATGAACTATCTTAGGCAACAGTTCTGGAAGTCTCGCATGCTGAACCTGAGAAGAACCATGAGAGAAATACAGACGTCTAGGGTGAGGGAGTGCTACCCCTGGGCATGGATCGCTGTTCCTAGTGATATGACTGCACCTCTGGTGAAGCCCCGAATGAACCAGGCATGAGAACTAGGGGGAAGGGAAGGCTGTTCTTGCAGGAAGAATATCTGGATGTCTTTCTAGAGGATGCAGTAGCTCCATCAGAGACGAAGGTGTTGAAACTGTTTCCCTGGTAGTGGTTGAAGAATCGAGATGCAGTAGTGCATCTCTAGTATGGGTATCTATAGTCTAGCTCAAGTTCAAGTGTGTGGTTATTAAAAGCCAACCTACGTGGTCAAAAGTCAAAACAGTGTTTTACTGATTATGTCAGATTTTCTACGTGTGAGAAATTTAGGAGATGGCTAATTATTCAAGACAATCTGCATCTGTCAGTTATCAAACTTAAATAACTACTCAGGATTTATACTGAGATGAGAAAGTATTTGTGACTGAACATTCTAGAAATGTTAGAAATAATATTCTTTGAAATAATTTTTTTTCCATACTAGAACTCTGTCAAGTAAGGATTATTGTTGAAAGAATGTAGGTGCAGGGTGGTCAAAATATATTTCCTCAAATATACACCTTCTCAGAGTAAGTCTGACACGACACAGATAGAGTAAGGTGCTCATAGGTCAGTTTGCCCATGATGGTCCTGGCTTCTGCCTGTTGTCTACGTGCAGTTATTATTAGCACGTCCTTTTACTTGAGAAATGTTCTCATTTGGATGAAACTTTATATAGTTGCCGTACAGAGAGAGCTCCTAATGCCTGGAAAGGATCTGATTGGAAGTGTTGGTGGTATATTGTTAGGTGCGGCTCGTTGGCTTCACTTTTAATAAGAGGATTTAACAACAGAACCAATCCAGCTGGACAGCTGCCTTCTCAGAAATTGTAAGATTTCCACAGATCATATTTAAAACCTCACTTTCGCTCAAGAGATAGACTTCTGCGACTTCTAGACTAGGCATACCAGGATTTTAAAACTATCTTGTATTTATAGTTTAGAAAATATTTCCATACTGGAGCATTAAAGAAAAATCCTCCTTGTATCACACACACCTTAATGTAAATATGCACGCAAATAGGCATACATATGCTAGAAGGGAGGAAAAAAGCAATTATGTTGTTATAAGTCTGCAATGATGCAAAACATCTACTTAGCGTATCTGAATTAAAGATAGCATCATCTTACCTGAAGTTCCTGGGTAGCAGATTGGACAGAAAAACAAATAAGAGGTCTATTTAAAACAATTATATTAAAGATACTCAAGTGCATTCATCTTAGTTTTAACACAACAGCAATACACAGGGCCAACAATATAGCCTTCAGTAGATGCGACTTTAAAAAAAATGGTGAAGATATATAAACCCCCAAAGAGAGAAATCAGTATCAAACACCAGGAAGTTCGAACCCTTTTGGGGGTGGATGGTGCAGCTGGGGTAACGAATCATAAAAACAATTTCTGAAATAGCTTGCCACTTCAGGGACTGGCAGCTTCTGCTCCTTAACACTCTTTTGGGGGGAGAGGGAGGGCGGATGCTTAAATTTTTATTTGTGAGAAAATTGTTCAACTTAGTGAGAAAACGAATGAGGGTCATCCACTGGGGAAAAAGAAAAGGTGGCATCACCTGATCCATCTCATAAGACTAAAGTGTTTGTGGTCATGGTGTGTTCATTGCTGATGTGCAATTAATAGCCAGGACATGGCACCTTTTAACAATCCTGAAAAGTTCCAAGGCAAACTGTTACAGAGAGGAGGCAGTAAATTCGGAGACTATTTAATGAAAAGGAAGAGACATAAAAAAAACAAAACAAAACCTTGTCTTTCTTTTTTGGTAATTGTGTTTTGCTCTAGACGCCAGATGAGCTTGGCTTTCTCAGATGAGAATATGCTGAAATTATTCACCAATGACAGTACAAAGGACTGCCTGCTGCATGCCTGACACTTGGCAGAGGCTATCTTACTCCCGGCATCAACTTGATAAGCAGGTATTACCAAACCCATTTAACAGATGAGGAAGTCAAGAGAAACTGCATCCACGTTTCAGGGCATAAAGCTCCGTCAGTGGCAGAGGTGAAATTCCAAGTTGGACTGCCTGACTAAAAGCTCGGGCATTTTTACTCTAGCACTTGGTAAACTTGCTAGAATCCCTTATTATAATCTTATTGAGAAGTAGCAAAACATTCTCAGATAGTTTATTTTATTTGGATGGAATAGATACTCTCACACTCTGAAGTTTCTTATAAAATCTTAATCGAGTAAGATAAAATGATCACTATGATTTTGAAGTTCCTGTCTGCTAGGAACACTAGAAGGGAGAGGAAGTATTCATTATTTATTGTCCCTGAAAAACATTAGTATAATATTTATTTTCAAGTGAGAGGCACCTCCGATTTTCCTTCCTTTGTTCTGATAGAAATTAAATTTGTTAGTTTTTCTGAAATTGTGTCTGATTACTTTACATCACTCCTGCAAGGTCACGTCCCATAACACATTTTTTTTTTTTTCCTTTTGGCTGGGACTAGAAAATAATACTTCTCTTTCTTCACCAAGTTTTCCCTCCTTATTTTAACTTCCAGAGTAAAGAGGGTGCCTAAGCTTGAATTCTAGCCTAAGAACAAAGATTAGGTCAGTGGCCCAGATCAGGGAGCTAATCTTCTGACATTCCCTATAGCTCCGGCTCAGAGACATTTTGAAAGTATTCTAAACGGTTTTATTTTGGTTTAGACTTTTTAAAACAATCCTCACTCCACTTAGTGATTGATTTCTCTATTACTCATTAAAGTTAACAGTCAGAAAACTCTGCAATCCTTGTTACAGGTTCTAGAATAATTCAAGGTGAAAAGCTGACACTTATTTTAAAGATGCTTTAAGGACTGGGTCTGCTCAACTTGTTTTCTAGAGAAAGAACAGGTAAAGAAAACATTCTTCATTCTGAGGACATAATTCTCCGCAGACATCCAGGCTAGGCCATAGCTCCTTGGCCTTACCTCGACATAAGACGACTGGTCCGCAATCATATCCTTTTAGGGAAGGTGAGCCGCTACCGGAAGCACCATTTCTCACAAGTTTATAGGTAAGTCAGGAGGTGCCTACCCATCACGGGATCTGATAAACTTTGAAGAGCGGCCTCCATTTTAAATGTAAGACTGGCAGAAAGCCCTTTCTCTGTCTGGGAAAATCAGTGCATTTAGCTAAACGTGAACTCCAGTGTGTTAAGGAACACTGTGAGCCAGTGCGGTACCAGGCATGTTTACATATGCCAGCCTCCCATCAGGCAATTTTGTTTTCCTCCACGAGGCAGAGACTACCCCCAGCTGGAAATGAGAGGGTCAGAATGATGCCCCTCCTTCCAATCCCAGTTTTCAAAACCATGATTCATAACAGAAAGCATCCTATTACCATAATTATCATTCAAATCCACGAATCTGCATTTGCCGGTTGAGACATGAATTCAGCTGCTCCAGGTGCTGGGAACACTAGCTACCAACCTAGAGCAGAGCCCAGAGCTCTTACGCGCCTTCTATCTTGTTTCAAGTTGTAATGATTTCATCAAACGGCACAAGGATGCTGGAGCCCTCAGGCTCCTGTCTCCTGTTGGAGCAGGCAAGCTTTGAAGTCATCGAGTAAATTTCACTTTTAAAATAATTAGATGCTTAGCATGTTTTACCCAGGCACCAGTGAACAGGCTCAGAACTTGAATGTTTTTGTGATTTTTTTTTTTTTTTAAAGTTCACCTTTGTACTGCACACACACAGTCTTTGTGTGGTCATTAAACGTCAGATCTTTGCCATTTAGAAATAACTTGGCAGCTTATGCTGTGGACTCAGACAGGAAGGGTGTGGTAACTTTTGCCAAAGTTAAGCTGCTGTACTTTGAATAAGTTGATTCAAAATAAAGTTTACAGCTTTCCAATTAAAGACACTGTTATAAAACCTCATTATTTAGCGGGTAAAAAGAAACTGTTTTCATTAGTCAAGGAAAGGCTGAGTGGGTTATTTTTTACAGAGAATATACTGTACCTCTCCATCCTCCAGCTCCACATCTAGGAAATCGAAGTCCCTAAAGACTCTAAACTGCTGCTCGCTGTTTGTGTCATCCATGTTCTCCTGCTCTCGGGCGCCGTCCTCAGAAGACACCAAGCTCGTCTGGTGCTCAAGCAGATCCAAATCCCCACACGATGAAAAAATCACCTAAGAATCACAAGAGTCCTCTCCTGAGAGACCGTTCTCCCGTCGGTTGTTTGTGCTACGAAAACTGTAATTGGCTCTTCATGGCCCTCTATTTCCAGTACACACCTAATTCCTTAAGTGGGTATTTTTAGAATGTTCTTTTATTATTTATGTTGGACAGGTGCCTTCAGATTAAACTCATTGCAAAGACACAAGTTCACGCAGGAGGAAAATGCTCAAGTCACATTGCTGCTTCTTAACGGATGAAGACTGGATCCCACGTGTGTGTGTGTGTGTGTGTGTGTGTGTGTGTGTGTGTGTGTGTGTGTGAGTGACAACTGAGCATGTGTTCACAAACTAGGGCAGCCAAGAAATTTTCCACTGTTTCTAAACTGAGGTTAGAAATTGTACACATGCACATACACTTTACAAACATATGAGCACATAATATTTTAAGGACTACTGATACCTGTAGAATAACCTGTGAGAGCAAAGGATTTAACCCTTTCAGAGATAAACCAGGAACTGATAAAGAAACAGAAGCCAAAAAGTACAGTCCTTGCTCATTTGAATTACAGACGAGTATCTGAGTAGCCATGCTCGTAATTTATACCTAAATTCCTTTCCTGTTGATATAAACAGAACAAAACATTTTTTCCCCTATTAAGATCTTTTGTATGTTAATATCTTAAAACTGTCTTTTGTATTTAGGTTCTTTCCACCCGGACATTTACTAGAACTTTACAGAAATAAGAAACTGCAAATGAGGGATGCCTGGGTGGCTCAGTCGGTTAAGCGTCTGCCTTTGGCTCAGGTCATGATCCCAGGGTCCTGGGATCGATTCCCACATTGGGTGCCTTGCTCAGCAGGGAACCTGCTTCTCCCTCTGCCTGCCACTTCCCCTGCTTGTGCGTGCTCTCCCTCTGACAAATAAATAAAATCTGTAAAAAAAAAAAAAAAAAAAAAAAAAAGAAACTGCAAATGAACCTAAATGTTTTGCTATCCAGCCTTTCCTGAACATAGATTGATATTAAATAAAGTGATCAATAAGATTTTTAAAAAGATTTTATTTATTTACTTATTTCTAGGATGTGAGCAGGGGGAGGGGCAGAGACAGAATCCTCAAGCAGACTCTGCAGTGAGCGTGGAGCCTGAAGCGGGGCTTGATCTCACGACCCTGAGATCATGACTTGAGCTGAAATCAAGAGTTGGGACTCTTAACTGACTGAGCCACCCAGGCACCCTGCAGAGGCAAAGTGCTCTTTCCCTCTCCCTCCGCCTGCCCCTGCCACTTTCCCCTCGTCCCCTCTGCCCTCGGTAATGTCACCAGAGCAGCAACATACCCACTGATCAATAACACTAAAAAGGTGACTTCAGTGGAAGCCGAGCTTAGCTGCTGGCTGGCTGGCTGGCTGGGGCGCATTTCCCAGATAAGAAAACACCAAACTGCGCTTGCATGAGAATATATGAGCCTCCAACATTTCATTTGCTCATTAACTACACTAGTAGATACATTTTGAGATTTAAAAGACAGCTCCCAGGAGCAACTGTTTGCTAATTCTTACTTTATTTGGGAAATTATTTAGTTTGCTATTTATTTTTTTGTTGATAACAAAGATGCTGAGATATGGATGAAATAAAAATGCCCAGTGAAACCAGACCCTGAGATTTTCATTGCTTTGGCTACAGTAGACTCATAGACAACTTGAATTTTCAAAATTATATAAAAGCTTCAGAAGCTAAATCCTAATGCTGCGATTATTTATTTATTCCAAAACCCAATGGCATGTTGTTGTTGTTCTGTTTTAACTGTAACATCAGTGGATGTTATAAGAGAAAAAAATCCCACAATGATATATCATTATTTCCATCCCTATTGTGCATAAAATAATGACATCACAGGAAGAGGCATGCATACACAGAGTGAAATTACACCCCAAAGGAATGTTTATTAAATATCGTGGTGCAGGAGAGAGTCATAAATAAGGACGTCTGAGCATATTTATAAAAAAAAAAAAATCCAAGAAATTTTAAACAATGAAAACAACTGAGTATTTATTTGCAGACAAACTGGAGGAAACAGCCATTCATTGTTTCTGAACTAAGTGAGATTAAAAATCATAGTGTGGAGAGAAATAATCTACAGGCTTGATCTAGATGGTGGATATCATACCTGTAATTCATAGCAGACTTCTCTAAAGCTAGAAAAGATCAAAGGTAAAAAAGATATGGTGTCAACATACACGTGATACATGACAGAACTTACTGATGGATTTTTGCTTAATCCTACTTCTTGGCCACACAGAGAAAGGACGTGCACCAACTTCTCTTTTGTCCTCTTCTGGAAAAGAGACACACAAATACATGTTAATCACGGGGTCCTGTGATCAAATCTGTTCCAATACTGTAAGCCACTAGCCACATTTGACTATGGCCCCCGAAATGTGGCCAGTAAGAATTGAGACATATAATATACAAAAGGAATGCAAAGTATATCTCAATAATTGCAAAATAGTGGCTGCATATTGAAATAATAATACTTGAGATGTTTTAGGTTAAATAAAATATGTTATTAAAAATGATTTTACCTGTTTCTTTTTACTTTTTTTTAAAAAAGGCAACTATTAGTTTAAAATGAGACACACATTATGTTTCTACTGGACAGTGCTGATCTGAGTTTTCCCAATGGACGGCGGGTGAAAATCAGCCCCTGGGTTCTTCAGCAGACACTCCTGACTCCCCTTGATAATCTTTTCTTGTCTGTTACAACTTTCAGCATTAGCAAGGCTTTCCTTACACCTAAATTAAATCTATTATGTTCCAGCACAAACCTATTTTCCTCAAATGGGAGAATAACTTTACTTTCCACAGAATTAAAAAATTCAATTATCTGCCAGCCATATTAAATCTTCCTGAAGTTAAACAGATTCAATTCCTTTTGCTTTTCTTCACAAGCCTTATTTTTAGGCACTTACCCATGGAGATCCTTCTATAAACTGTCACATTTTCCAATGACATAGATAAACTAGATCTCAGGATGATTGGTGAGTTGAGAATGAAAAGGAAGAGTAGCCGGGGCCTAAAAAGTGTTAATGTACTTCAGAAATGCTCTTAAAGCAATCTTCCTAACTCTGTAAAATGATTTTTCCCTTTTAATCTGATTTAAGTTAATGTGGAGACTGCTCGGAGGCCAATATCACTCATATCTTTTCTTTCTTAATGGAATTTGGCTTCACTGCATTCTTCTTTCCAAAATTATACAAGGGACACTCAATACCGTGTCTTTTCAAGGTCAAAGACAGGAAGACCTTGATGTGGGTGGATGCAAGAGATGTGCTAAAATGTTTTCCTAAGTTTTAGTGGGCATTTTACAATTGTGGGAAGGAATCAATGTAGAGGAACCTGGAACTGGGATGGATAGTTTTCTTCTCTTTTCCAGAACACCAAGAAAGTATAGTAGGTTCTCTTGCTCAACAGCTCAATGAAACGTCACTGAGAAGCAGCTGTGTGCCTGCCAGCAAGTGTGATGCTTTGCGCTCCACTCCCCTAATCCTGGTGAGCCCTGCGGTCCCCTGCTCAGCACCCACCGTTTGGCCTTCTTCCAACAATACAGTCCCTCTTTTTCTCTTGGGGACAGCTCCTTTCCCACTAAGTGGGGCTTTGCCTCCCTCACACATGTTGTAAGAGTCCTTTCTCTAGAATCGCTACGGATGTTGGGGAGGGAATGCCTCTGTCCTGGAATCATCAGAGCCAAAGACCATGCAAGTCTGGAGCTGCTGGAAGCTGTTGGTGCTTCATAAGACAAGAGTCTGCTTGAGAATGAAGTCGCCAGAGAGGGAAGGAGGGCCAACACTGGGAAGGGAAGGGGAGGACAGTGAGAAGGGGAGAGAGAGAGGTTAAGGATCCAGTTCCTTGGTTTTGTGTACTAGAATCCAGCTGTGCGTGAAACCAAGCTACGGGAGTTAATAAATTCCTTTTCCACTTGAGGTAATTTTCCACTGGGCTTCTGTCAAGTTAGTTACCGAAGAGCCCTGAATAATGCAGAGGTTTCACCCGACAGCAAGTCTGATGACACTCACACTGTAATGCAGTCGCCCAGTGAGCGAATGGACCTACAGAGAGATCCAGCAGCCTGCTCTGCTCCGACTATGGCTCAGACTGTCCATGGAGACCACAACTGGAGTGTGTGCTTGGGGGACAGTGGTCAGAAGGGCCACCGGAAAACAAAGTATTTGCACATCTTAGACAAAGTACAGGCCTCCCGAATGTCCATTCATGGAGCAGCGGGTAGATCTGACTACTTCCTGCCTTCTCTTTCTTTCCTGGTCCCTTAGCATCGTTGACTAATCTCTTCCCTCCTCCCTCCCCTCTCCATCTGTGTAAGAATTTAGATAATTTTACTGGTCTACAAAGCACTGTGGCTTGAGGAAGCAACCCGAAAAGCAGATTCTGCATTCTTGTGCAGCCTTATCATGTAGAACTGGTTGGGAGAACTAAGGATGCATTATTTGGAGAAAAGAGAGCTCATGTGGGTGAGACGCAGAGGGGATAGGGTTTCTTTATCTATTTGAAGGACTGCCATGTGAAAGAGAGGTCACATTTCATTTGCTAAGTCTTAAGAGAACTAGGACCAATGGGTAGAAGCAGCAAACATCAGACTTCAACTCAATGTAATGAGCTGTTCCAAGATAAAATAGGTTCCCTTGGAATGCCAATCACTGAAGTGTTGAAGCCTAGATGGGCAATGTCAGGATGGCGAGGGAGGAGCCCCTTATCATATGGGCAGTTGGGCTCGAAAGTTCCCTCTGAACTCCCTTCCAATCCTGGGAGGCTAGGAGTCTATACCTGAGAGTACTGGGGCCTTTTCCAGCTTACAGGAACAAGGACATTGGAGTTGGAGCCTGATGACGTAGATGATGTGCTCCTGGTGACGGCCACAGCCCTGGGCTTCCCATCCCGTCCAGAAGAGCTCTGCAGCTCATCGTATCGCCTCCCGATGATTGGCGTCTTGACAAAAACAAGGAAAACAAAAGTTCACGTTCTTCCATCCGCTTAATAGTTCTGTGGAATACGGGATCACTCTACCCAGCAGCAACCAAGCACTGCTCATTTGATTAAACCTTAGAGAAGTTCAGAGTTACAAGTAGGCTCATTTTCCTGATGTTCAAACACATATTCTAAATCGTTTTATGTCTTCAACATTTTCCCACCCTCTTTAGCAAACCCAACTCCCTGTTCTTAAACATACTCAGGAAACCACTGATAAAGATGAGAAGCAAAACATTCAGGAAAGCAAACAGTTTTCAGATGTTTAAGCTGAAAAGAATTTCTTATTGTTGTAACAAGAGACCAAAGTTCCTTCCCTTCTTCTCAACCTTTAAGTATTCTCAATTAATTTAAAAATTTCTTTAAATTGATTCCACCTTTCACTTATTTAAGTGAATGAATTTGGGGCCAGGTACTTGGGCAACACTTTAGAAGTTTCACTTCTTGAGAGTTCACTTCTCATGCTGGTGTCCTGTGGCTGGGTAGACAGCACCATCCACACTTTAGCCCCGACGAGGCTGCAGAAACCCATTTGTGGGCCTGCCCTCAGGGGTGGCAGACACTGGCTGGAAATTCTCCATCTGGTTCTCCAGCTCTTTATTCTGGAGCAGCTGGGTCCCTGCGGGTGTGCGGCCGACTGGCTGCTTGTTTTCTGTACCGCTTTTGAACAGAATAAACTTCACTCAAGGAATAAAAGTAGCTCTCCCCCTCAGCCATGTAAAAAAATGTTAAAAATTAAAAAAACAATTGATCGGATACCTTGATATCATACACATACTAAATACAGTTGCAGGTATCACACGGGGAGCAAGAGTACCTCAACCTGGGTACTGAAAGCACAGAAGGTCAACGAGACCATCGTGTAGGCTTCAACCTACTTCACGGAGCCAGAAGTTTCACAGAACCAGATCCAGTTCGTTCCTTCGGTGAATTTACTCATTCAGCAGTATTGAAGAGTATCTGTTAAGTACCTATCTTGCACCAGACCCTGGTAACAAAGTAGACAGAGCGTAGTTTCTGCTTTGGCGGGCTTATGGGGCCTGGGGTAGGCAAGACAGGAAAACAAAGTATTTGCACATCTTAGACTAAGTACAGGCCTCCCGAATGTCCATTCACGGAGCTGCAGGTAGACCTGACTACTTCCTACCCTCTCTTTTCTTCCTGACTCCTTAGCTTGGTTTACTGGTCCCTTCCCTCCTCCCTCTCCTCTCCCTTAAGGCAAGACTTTAGACGATTTTGCTGGGTCTAGAAAGCAGTGTGGCTTGTAAAGGCAGATTCTGTATTCCTGTAAATCTCAGTCATTTGCTGGTCTGGCTGGGAGTTCAGACAGCAAAGTTGTGGATGTAAAGACAGGACAGGACACCTGTCCCACAAAGAAGGTCATGGTTTAAAATGCTTAAGATCATTCCATTTTAAAGTTATCTTTTTAAAAAAAATCATTTTTTAAAAAAATAACTGAGGCTAGCTTCTAGTTTTAGAAGCTGCCAATTGAGAGCTCCAAAGAATATGACACTTGATGTGTTCTTAAAAAACAGAACCAAATTTAGGCCTTAGGAAACTTAATTTGAAATAAATGTAAAATAAGTCTCTCTTTCCTCTCTTTTTGACCTTTGCTACGTTTCTCCCTGCTGAAGTGGACAGAAACATAGCATACCTCTGAAATATCAAAGTGAAAGTCTAGGGTTTTTCCAGGTAATTCCTTAGAAGCACTGGTCCACACTCGATGTATTTCTATCTTTGAGAGGTCACTGTGCTGGTAGGAAGGCAAAACTAGGCTGGCAGATCGAGAAACTACCAGCTTCAGGATATTCAAAGCTTCTCTCCAGTGAACACTCTGAAGGGAATAAAACATTCAATGGTTAAAAACAATTTCATTTAAAAAAAAAACCAAACAAACGAATCTACTGCTAGCTACCGAAACTTCTTATGACCAGTCAGAATTCACTGATTGAAAACAGTGTAGCAAATTCCATCCTATGTAAAAGGCAAATGACATAAAAAAACAATTTATATATAAGAGAAGATACATTTAGGAAACAAGCAAATACAAAAATTGCAAATTTTGTCCATATTCAAATAAACAGAAGTTTAACATTACAAGGTACCATTTTTGCCAACGTGGTACCTCTATTCACACGAATAAAAAAGTCCCCCAGTGCACTTAGGCTATCGACCACTCACTCTTTCTCAAAACTCTCCCCACCTCCAGCTTCCAGTCTTCCTTGGTTGTTTTCCTACTCCCCTAGCTCCTGCCACCACCTTTGCTTCCTGGGCGCCTCTTGTCTTCCCACTTCAAATCTTCCTCATGACCTAAGCCACGACTCTGGGAGCTGTTCTTAACTCCTGTCTTTCCCTGCCTCCGGATAAATTGCTCCCCTCTCCATTCCTGCTGGCAGTGGATCAGCTGAATCCTCCCCAGCCTCTGCGTGGACTATTTCAATGGCCTCTTAACTGGCCTCCCTGCTTGCGGCCTCTACTGAAGTCCAGCATACCCTCCCCAACTATGGTGATCTTTCTAGAACTCTTCAGACCGAGCCCCTTCCCTGCCTAAACTTCTTCAAGGGCTCCCTCTGGTGGGCGGGGTGGAGTCCACACTCTGAACACAGCCCACAGGAGTACTCTCCCCCAGGCCGGCCCTGGAGTTCCTCACACCAGGCAAGCTCTCTTTGCCATTGTGTCTTCACTGATGTTATTCCCGTGTCCCAGAATGCCCTTCCTCTCCTTATCGGCTTATCCCAGGCCTACTCTTCCTGTAAGACTCATTTGTTCTGCCATCTTTGTCTCCCTGACAAATCCCAGGCAGACTGATGGACTTCTCCCACAAAAATATTGAGCATAGATAAACTAACTTGGTAAAAGTTATTATTATTATTTACCCAGCCTTGGGAATAAGAGCACATGAAAGAAAACACATTTCCTTCACTGTTAAGTTCTGCACAGGGGAGGTCATGATTTGGATGTGAAATTAGCCGCCATTCAAGAGAAGATATTGAGTAACAGAGATGGCCCACAGGCCTGAGTTAGAATAGGCAGCCTAGGCAAACAATTTTTTTTTTCCTTTTTACCAGGGGCACATGATTTGTAGAAAAACGTGAACCGAACCCCTGGCCCCCACAACTTCTGTGAAGTGAGAAAGGGCTACTGAATGCCTACTAAGTGCATGACGCTTTTTGGAGAAATGCCACTTGAGAAATGGAAAATAAAAAAGGCTTGGAAACCATTTTTAGCATTAAATAATGTCTGCAAGCAATGTGATGTTGAAGTGACGATGGGGGAAAAATGTCTAAAATTTACACTGTATGGCTTTATGGATGAGTTTAGCCAGACAGACCCTCGCATCTGCCCTTGAACTCTGCAACTCACCAAGTACACGCCTGTGTTTATTTGTTGTAGTATTTTCAAGCACACTGAGGCAAGTTGCTCAACCTCACCTCCCTCAACTCTAAAGTGACAATTTTAACCCCTGAATTAACCCTTTGCATGTGGAAACACCTGGCCTACAACCTGGCACACCTGAGTTCCTTCTCTCTTCTCCTTCTGTGAAATAGGATACTACAAATACAACCCTGCTGGGCCCTCCCAGCCAGGCGTGTGCCTTTAATGCTCAGCCCGTAAGGCCCAAGAGGCAGAACCATGTCCTCTGAGGGCTCGGGAGCTCACCAGGGCTGGCCCTGTCTTTCCCCTACTATACCACTCGGGATGTGGTCAACCACAACTGACTGTTCTCAGTGGGCTAGAGATACCAATGCACGAGTGTGCGCCCGGTGCAGGCTGGCATGACTACAGCTTTGCAGCCAAGTACAAGCCACAAATCCTCAGTCTTTCTGGAATGACTCTCTGGAAACAACCTCGTTCGTAAGTGACGTTATCCAAATACTCACTTGCACATATTTTTCAATGGTCTTCAGAACTTCCACATTAAACTGTTTTACAGGGACGACGGACAGGTCCATGTAGCTGAGCAGACTGTAGATCACCTGGAGGAGGGGCTGCTGCATACTGGGGAGACCCTTCTCCAGCAGCTGTGGGAGGCAAGGCACAGTGTGACACAGTGTGACACCAGCCTGTTCATACAGGAGCACCAATGCCTCCCCACACCTTTATGAGCGCACATTTCCTTAGGAAGGAAAGAATCATAACCACTAAAGAAATGAAGATATCATTAAAGCCAGTGTAAGTAGTTCTGAATATATAGATATCATATCCACAGTGGAATACAAGAAACCTCAAAAGGAAAGCATCAAATACCACTAATTATTGGAGAATACAAAGTAACACAAAAGACACAAGTTATTAGTTATCAAACTGGCAAAGTTTCCCAAGTGATAATAGTATGGTTGATGATAAAAGATGGGTATTCTTACACATCAGTGGAAATGTAACTTGGATAATTTGGCAATTGGCCTCAAGAGTACTAAAAACAGTTTATAGCTTTTGAAATAGTAATTATCCTTCTAGGATCTTTTCCAAACCTATAGACACTAAGATTTATATATGAGATTTCAGCAAGGCGTTATTTATAATGGTAATAAACCCACAAAAAACTAAACAAGAAAGCTCTGCAAGCAATATAAATGTTGAACACTAGGGAAATGGATACAAAATTACGGTAAATTGTATGATGAAATATATAATCAAGAGAATGACATTTTTAAAGATTTTTATTTATTTGAGAGAGAGAGAGAGAATGAGCAGGGGGAAGGGTAGAGGGAGAAGGAGAAGCAGACTCCCTGCTGAGCAGGGAGCCCAATGCAGGACTCGATTCCAGGACCCTGGGATCATGACCTAAGCCAAAGGCAGACGCTTACCCCACTGAGCCACCCAGATGCCCGAGAATGACATTTTTAAAGATAGTAAAGGCTATTGGATAATATTAAGTCAAAGAGGAAGGATATGCAATTTCTGTATAGTAGATGATGCCAAAATCGATGTGAATGGGTGGGTGTTACAGAGAAATAACAATGGAAAGAAATCTAACAAAATGTTAACAGTGTTTCTCTCTAGATAACATAATGATTTTGGATGATTTTTTTTTTTTTATCTCCCCCTCCTGTTCTTTTCCCCACTTTTCTGTACCTACTAAACTTTCTTTTATGGACATATACTATGATATCAACACTATTTTAAAAAAAGAAAGCAAAATAATGAGAAGATTTATGTGACAGACATCATGATAAAAAGTTACTGTTCAAAACAAAGAACCGTAGAAATGATTCAAATAAATGCTGACATTCCACATCAAAAGTGGTCAGAAGAAATAACTCAGCAGTTAACACATGAGGAAATGAACAATTTGGAAAATCTAGTGCATGGAAAAGTGAACATTGTTCCTAGAAAGGAAATACACAAAGAGAATAATTTTAAAGTACCAATAAAAATATAAAACTGAAAAAAGGAATAAAAGGGATAATAAAATATAGTGAGGATATCGGAAAACACGTTTATACACTGTTGGCAGTATTGTAAATAGGGGCAATCTCTGTGAAGACCAATTTCCCAAATGTGTAGAACTAAATAATGTATTCATGTATCCATGCCCTTTACCTGAATAGTTACTTTGGGAAATGCCACCAGAAGAAATCACCTGGATGTTATCCGATAAGAAGTCTACATAAAAGGACCATTTGTAATAGAAAAAGATTATGAATATAAGCAACAGGGGAGATGTTTAAGCACATTGGGTTACATTAACCTGTTAGAATCCCACAGTTGTTGAATGTGACACTGTGTGAGCACAAAGTTAATGCTACGTGAACAGAGCAGCTCACAGGAAATACTGACCGTAGCTACCTAAAATTACATGTATGTGCCTGGCCAACACCTGAAAGAGCACATGAGTACTTGAATTAGGAATTAATATATACTGCAGGAAGTGAAGTTTATAATAAAATTTTCAGTGACAGTTTGTGACAAAGGCTCAATAGAACAAATTAGGTAATCCATTCTCATTTATTTTTATTGTGGTAAGATGTACATAACATAAATTTACCACTCTGACCACTGTTAAGTGTACAATTCAGTGGCATGAAGTGTATTCATACTGTTGTGTAACCATGGCCACTATTTATTTCCAGAATTTGTTCATCATCCCAAATGAAAACTCTGTTAAATGTAAAATGCTAAGGCTCCATTACCCCGTCCCCAACCCCTGGTGACCACTATTCTACTTTCTATCACTACAGATTTGCCTATTCTGTGCACCTCACAGAAGTGGGTTCCTGTTATATTTGTCCTTTTGCGTCTGGCTTCGTCCACTTAGCATGATGTTTTCAAGGTTCATCCATGTCGTGCTATGTGTCGATGCTTTGTTCCTCTTTAAGTCTGAATAATATGTATGTGTGCATATGCCACATCCCATTTGTACTTTTGAAACCTTATGTCTAGTGATCCAAGCAAGTCTTACCTCCTTGCTAACTTACACTTCACTTTGTTTTAAAAAAGGCATCGTCTGCCTTCATAAGCAGGGCATTTACGTTGGTTATCCCAGTATTTCTTGTGAGCTGAGGCATGTGTGTGCTTTCTTAGTAATTCTTGCAGGGACAGATGTGACCAAGGTGATTATCCAAAGCAGCAGGGTGGCATATAAGAGAGGCTCCTTAAAGTGCCAGGGATGGGATGGAGTGTGGAAAGAACCTTTGGCTGTTGACAGTCTGAATGCAGCTCACATATTGCTGACCCAGACTGCAAATGAAAATCCTGCAGATCAACTATCAGTGTTGATGGATAGGGCAAGGACCCTCTTCCAGGTACAAGAGTTCAGTCTTGTGGAGCCTTCAGAGGATGACTGACTCTCTAGCCTATCTGCACCCTGTACTGGTGACATAACAAAGAGAAGTTAGAATGTACCATCCTCGTCACTTCTGAAAAGGCCCTAGCAAGAGGTATGCGTGCACCTCCCTCAAGCAAAAGCAACGGTGAATATGCTAAACCAAGGTGACTGTTACGGCCATTTCACTCAGATTTCACGACCTTGTGTGTTAAGCTAGTGAGTGACCAGAGGTGCTACCAGAATACATTTCATCACTTGTCCGATATGCTATGTATTTCCAGGACGAAGGACATGGGGCTTGGAACCAATGTGCTAGAAACACAGTTGTATGAGGACGAAAATCCCATTCAAGTTTAAAAAACAAACTTAAAAGATGAAGATAAAAAGCTTATTTCAAAATAGATGCTTTGTTAATTGGTTTAGAGCAAAGAACCATTAAACATACCAAGTCACACAGTAACTCCTTAAATAAGATTTGAACACCTGGAGTAGTTAGGATACAATTTCCCCATTTCTGGAAGGTACTGACAGGTATTAGTGCAGTAAAAAGAAGGAATTTAAGTTTTTGAGGCAGGAATACCCCAGTTCAAAGGCTGGCTCTGCCACCTGAAACATATGGCAGGTTATTTAACCTGGTTGGGCCTCAGATTCTTTGAGGATAGCGTCCTCATCACTGCATTGTTGTGAGGATTTAAAATGCTTCATACAGCATCTATGGTAATATATAATAGGCACTCAATAAATGAAGAGATTATTATCCATTCCATGTAAATTTTTTACCCATGAAAACTATAGTGGGTATCCTTAATTGAAGAGCTTACCTCTGCCAGGTAGGTCACCATATTCAAGGTAATGTCAGCGTATGCTTCGTGAAGGTATCGGCAGACCACGTTGACCCACGTGGCACAGTCCCTCGTGTAGCTGTGTGTTTTATAGAGAGTCATGACATGTGCAAGATTGGAAAGTTTGGGATTCTTTTCTTCCAAACACACCTTTTAAGAGAAGAAAATCAATTAGGGATAAAATAGCCTGATGAGCAGGAAGATGTGTCAGAAATTTTGCTGGAAGATTGCAATGTTTGCAATTTTGCTTTGGAATCTGGAAAACACATTGATACTTTTTTTTTTTTTGTGCAAGATGCAGAAGTGCTTATCTTAGTCATTAGCTAATATAATTTTCACAGATTCTTTCCACCTGTCTTCTCAATAATGAAACCACAAGACAATGTGCATTGGCTACTCAGAGATGTAAATTACTAGCCATATCACAGTTATGATTTTCAGGTTTTGTGAAACTCATTTCCCTTTCAGGGCAATTTCTGCTTAGCATTGGACCTTCCGGAAGGCCTGTATGGATCCACCTGAGTGTGGCGGCAGAAATCGTACCTGAGCAATCCTTTCGGCTATATCCTTGCAGAACTGATTGGGATTTTCAAAATGTTGGATCAGCTGGGGCAGGAGACACAACACGTTCAGTGGAAACCCTGGATCAGAGAAGATGCAGTGGAGATAGCTGAATATGGTGCATTTTAACTGTTAACCGTGGGAAGGAATATTGCAGATTTCTTCCCAAGGTGATCCAAAAGCAGTCTTTTGAACCAGCTTTACTGTGATCTAACACAAAATCCAGGAAAAAAAGGGTACAACCACAATGACACCAGTTATAGAGGAGGAACTTGAAGTAGATGGGTAATTCTGAGATATGGTGACTATCTTGCTATGGGCTGTGAATCAGGATGACTGGCAGAGATTTTAAAAAGCAGCTTATAATGAACTGAAGCACTAGTTTGAAACTTTTATCAAAAACTGTATTTTAAGAAAAGCTTGTATGAGAGGGCATAGGCCAACCAATTTAAGTCTTACTCATGTAATGTAATCAAAAAGACTCTTTAAAATGGTAAGTAATGGCTTAGTACCACTGTGTTAAGCTCTACCTTCATGAAAAGAAGTCTGGGCCACATGCCATGGTATTAAAAATACGGCTGGTGATTTGGCTTGATTCAAAACGATAGGGAACCAAGCGAATTTTCAAGAGGGGGGAAAAAAAGCTAAGAAAACAAAAAAGATTTAGGAGTTAAGAAAAAATAGAAAAAAGGTTTATCTGTACAAGAACAATGGAATAAACTGACAGTACCTGTGATTTGATCTGGAAAGCACAAAGAAATCATTAATATATAACTTCTGCCCCTGTCACGCTATTGCCTTAAACATGTCTCCCACAATTTAAATAGTTTTAAGTAAGAAATGACAAACTACTCCCAAAGAACAATTTCTAAACAGAATTGTTGAAAGTACTAAGCCCATTACCATATTACACTCAACGCTAACACAACCACCACCAGAACTGCAAGAGAATGAGTGATGTTGGCCTTACCAATGGCTTGGGATGAATCCACCATGGATACTTTGGATACTGGTGTGAGCAAACTGAAAAGCTGCAGGGTCAGGTCGGTGGTGGTGAGGGAGGTGAATCCTTTCAGCAGCAGCTGCTGCAACCCTGAGAAGTCTGACCACTTGAGCTGTGCCTGGAGTTTTTCAAGTTTTTCTCGGTTCTCAGCTTTATCAAGTGGCATGTGAGCCAGTAGCCTGTTCAACAGCCTCAAGGCCATTAGGTATTCAAATTCAAAATCAGATTCCATCAAGGCCACTGTGACCCAAAAGATGGTGGCCAACAAGTTGGTTGGATGGTTTATGTGTGATGGGTCTGAGAGGCTGTCCTTCAAGGAAGATGAGCTTCTTGTTTTTGAGGACAGGCCTTGTTGGGTACAAGCCTGAATTCTGTCCAGTGTGGCACTCCGGGGTGGGTCTGAGGATCGGTCGACAACACCAAATTTCTTGGGCACAGAAAAGCTTCTTTGATGCCGGCTCCGTTCTGCGGTTGCTGTATTGCCACTGGCCGCCCCAGGGTTCACATTTAGTTGTCCTGTGCTCTTTCTGCTTGCTGTTAGTTTAGTGCTAGAGCTTAAATCTGGTGATGAAGAGCTGGGTATAAAAGTAAAAAAGTTCAAAAGAAAGCCAACATGCTTCAGTGAAGAGCCAGTCCTTTTAAGATCCACTGAGAAATAATAAGGTAGGGAAATCGTTCTTTGGAAATACTATTATTTTTTTCTCATACACTTAAGCTTACAGGAATAAATCTTCTATTCCTAAACTTAAAGCTATGAAAAACAAAACAATGAGAAACCTCACGAACAAAACAGCAACAAAACCTAATACTGACTTACTGAAAGGCTAAAGAAGAGCAGTTGGTGGTAAAGTTTACTGATCTTTCATTTATATTTTTGTTTGACTTTGGGCAGGAGTAATTTAGAAATAGAGTATACCTGATAGGCACACAGTTTAATATTCTATTAACTGACTGATAAGAACAGAAATGGAAAGGATATTATCTAGAAAGAAAAAAGTTAGTAACTGCATCAAAGGAAATTTTTTATGCTTATAAAATATCTATGAGAAATGATCTCTAAGCCTATTTCAGGCTGAAAAGATAAAACTCTTTATCAGTATTCTTGCTAAATTCTTACTGACTGAGATAAATCTGCAGGTTTATATAGAAAATGTGTATGATGCTAGGAATCATACTAAAATCACCTATCCATAAAAAATGCTCAACTTAAAAGTGAAACAAGGCTCAGCGTGATTTATGATAACATTACTGACTCAATTTCAAGCAAAATGAGCTCAATTATACAAACAGAATACAGAATTGTGAATGATTTGAAATGGGTAAACATTGGCAGGAGCAAAAGGAACAAAAATAAAAAAGAAAGATCCTAAGATAGGGATTTATTCAAGTAAAATCAACATTAATTCTAGCTGTTTTTATAGTGATGATTCAGATGAGTTTTGTATATATTCATTCAAAAATAACATTTAGTTTTGGTTTCTGTTTATAATGTAATAAATAGGATAATTATTAAATAAAATTTGAAAAAGTACTCAAAGACATAACACAGAAAATGAAAAAGTATTAATATTTGTATTATTTTAAAGTAACATTTCTCCTCTATCTTCCTAATGTTTAAAAATACTTATATAATGTGTATATATTGGGTGCCCCATAACTTTCTCTCTTTTTTTTTTAAACTAAAGAAAAAGTCATATATCAAAAACTAGATGTGTTCTTTGGACTTTGCCCAAAGTCCAGGCATCTCTCAAATATTCAGTCCAGCCTATTTGATTTCAGGAGTCATGAAGCTGCTTCTCACCGAGATAATACCGTTAAGAGATCGCTGTTCTTCAAGCAGTCAGACAGGTTATCCACAGCAGCTTCCAACGTAAGGAGTGCCTCCATTACGTAACCCTGCCAGACATGCAAAGATAACATTTTGTACTGCTTAAAACTCCTGCTCACTTCCTGAAGATAAATTTAATTAACGCAAACTTTATTCAGTCTAATGTTAATATCACTGAGGGCTAGACAGCCATTGTTACTGTAACTGACCAAGTCTAAAAACAAATTTTAAGGACCACTTAGGAAATGCAGATGGCTTAGCTGTTAGGGAGTCACAAAGATCTATTTCCCGAGATCTGAGGTCCTGAACAGCTCAATCTCATTTGAAATCCAACAGGGAGAGGGCAAGGCTAAAGGTGGCAGTCATGGCCCCTTGCTGAGGGGGATGGCGGGCACTTGAAAGACAGAGTGGCAATGTCTCAGCCAGAGATAAGAGCTGAGGTATGAGAAGGGCTGTGCCTCAGTGATATTTTGAAGAGCACATCCAATGGCCGGAAAGAGGAAAAGAGGCTAGAGTTCACAGGTGTGCAGGTCTCCTGGGATATAGTAGCTTTTCTGATGGAAAAGAAGGGAAAGAAGGGCTTGGCTCAAGCTGCAGAGCTTGTAATGCCCTTGGCTTTCAACCAGCTCCCCAGTCCTTGGGCTCTACCTACAGGGTCTTTCTTCTTGTGGTATCTACTCCCTCCATTACTTCTTCAGCTCTTCTCAGTGTACTGAAGCCTAGCTATACAGAGAGGGGTAGTGCTTTGCACAGACATAATGGAGATCCCTTCTCTGGGTAGGGAGATGGCACAACTGCATCCTAGGTTGGTGACAAAAAGACAAAAACAATACAAATAATTCCCCGATTCCCCGTCAAATAAAACCAACAACAAAAACCACCAAGAAGGAGTCCCCAAGGGATTTTCAGTGGCTGGCTCAATAAAACAATAGCCACTGGATTTCTAGAACAATGCTCCTTGAAGTGCTTTTTGTAAATATAAAAGTTAATCTCTAAAAATTCTTTTAAATAAATTACATATGCCCAAATGGTTGGAATAATTGCGAGAGAAAGAAGGCTCAAAGAAACCTGTTAAGGCCTCATCTTTGACATGAGAGAAAGAGAATGCGTTCAGTGGTCTTTCCTTCCATACCTGAATCTCATCTCCATGTTCTCCGATCACCTCCACCAGTCTGGAAAGAAGGTCAGACAAGGCGTGTGCTGACAGAGGTTGCTTGAGCGCCCGGAATATCTGGAAGGACCGACCGGCATAGTGCCTTGAGGAGCTTGCAAGGGCCGTCTGCAATGCAACTTCACTCAAATGTTGCTCCAGGTGGAAACCTAGGCACCAAGGGGCCAGAGGTAGGTCAACTGATACTCCTCAAATCCTGCGGTCACTAGTTATCTATAGGCGTAAATCAGGTTACCTGCACAGAGCTGCCTCCTGGTGGTACTTGTTTAGAAATTAACCATTTTAAAATTTAAAAACCCCCAAATTTGGATAGATCTTCAAGAGGCATAGTGCAGTAGAAACAGTCAGAAGCTTTGAAGCAAGATGGTTCTAGCTTTGAACGAGGGGTTTTGAGACGCTGGGAAAGAAATGTATTCTCTATGAGCCTGTTTTCTTATTTTTAACTGTAGAGTAATAGTATCCATCTCCTAGAGTTGTTGTAGAAATTCAACAATTCAAAAAATGCTTTTAGTACAGCATCTGACACATAATACCGACTCACAAATGTATTCTTGTTTGTTGCCCTACTATTTTTCTACACTGTTCTTCTGAACTCCTTTTTTGCATGGAATACTTTGACTCCTGTTTTCATAAAAGAATGTGTTGGGAACAAGTTTTCAGAGTACTTGTGTATGTAAAAGAAAGCTGTTAGTGGATCTAGTCAATTCTAAACACAACCAAAGCCTATAGCAAAGTCACTGCTCTTCAGAATAGTCTATAAATATGCAGATATTGAAATGTAGATGTTGCCAAGAAGGCAGCCATCATTTAAACTCTCGCCTGAATATTGGTTCTTCCAATAGCATGAAGGTCGTCTCAGTCATCAGAAAACCACTTGATCAGATGGAAAAGAAAATGTGAGGTAAAGCACAGGATTGAATTCTGGACCACTATCTGTACTTTCTGCTGTGTCTCTCTGCAGGAGAAAACCTGACTACAAAGTCAGAGGACACGATGAAAACAGTGATTTTGGCTGTCTCTGTGATCTAGAGGGCTCTGTGGTACATTTGATTGTCACATAAAAGTGAATCAGGAAGGATAATTTAATGTCATTGTTCTTAGCTGCTGCCAGGCTGTTTGGCCCTAGGGACCTGTAGACTATATAAGAGAATGTTCCTGCTCAGCAGACAAAGGGTCCTGGAAAATGGACTTAGGCATGCATACTCAGGGTAGTAAACACAGGATTAAACCCATACAGGCCGTTCAATGGATGATGTTTCAAAACAGAATTTGTTACCTTCATTTTGTTTTATTTTCCTACTTAATTTTATTATGTGTGGGGTTAGATTCTCTGTTGATGAACTAAAACGTTATTTACACCACCATGGACCTGAAGGCTAGAAGGACGCTAGGAGGATTGCAGAACCCCAGCGCAACTATGACAATGTCCTTAAAGAAAGGCTATTTAATGTGTCACACAGCAACCCTACATTTCCCAGCTTTTCCTGCAGCTAGATGTGATCTCATGCCTGAGTTCTGGCCAGTGGAATGTGAGAAGAAACCTTGGATGCCACGTTTGAGCTCGGTGTGGTGTAAATCCCTCCTGAGTAATCCTCCACCTACGCTCTTCCTCCACCTGCTGGCTGGGTGAGGAGGGTTGAGGAGAGGCCTCTGAGTAATGGGGGTGACAGAGCCACAGGACGGAGGGTCTGTGAAGCGCCATGTGGAAGGCCACTGGACAAACATCTATGCTGACCTGTTATGGGATCTAGATGTAAGCTTCTACTATGTTAGCCTCTGAACTTTGGGGGTTGTGTGCCATAGCTGCTGTGCTACTCTAATACAAGCGTCTCCCGGAACACGTTTTATCCTGCTCCAGGGGAAATGGGCACAAAGCAGGGCTGTACGGGGAAACCGTAGTGAGTAAGAGTATCCGGGGTAAGATGTGGAAAGGCAGCCTCTAAGCACCCTCTGAGGAAACAGTAAAGGGATTTGTGTGTTTTCTCATTTTTATTATCTTCATACAATCTAAGGTTTTAGACAAATTAATGGTTCACACACAAACAATAAATTTCTTCCTTTGGATTATGTTCAATTATTAAATGACTTTTAAGTGGGGGAAATACCGAGGTAAGAGGCCTTAATGTTTCAAAAATATTCCAAAGGAGACACTCAAAACAAGAAATGTGAATCCTATTCCTGAAATGAGTTTCTCATGTCAGTTTATCAGTATTTTTTTTTTTTTTTTTTTGAAAGCACCCTGTGATAACTAGAAGAGATGTGACTAGTCTGGAATGTTCCGAACTGTGAGGTGTGCTCATCATCAGAGGAGCTGGGAAAGCCAGGGAGCCATCTTTCCTGTGGCCAGCCTGGTGTGGGGGAAGAAGGTAGGGACACTTGTTGCATCATGCTGGGGAACCAAATTTAAATTTCACATGCAAACCAGCCCTGGCCAAGTTGAATCTGAATGGTATACAGCCAAGGGCTTAAACATCACGATGCGGCTATAGTCTAAATAAGAATCATACTGTGTTCAGAATATTGAATGATCATTAGCATAGGAATTACTAGCAAATACTCTCAAAGTTAACATTTTATCACAAAATTCTTTTTCTAACCAGTTTTCAAGTCTGACAATTTTTCACAGCTGGGTCTGAATACAGTCAATAAGATTTACTACTCATGCCCTTCTTTGTTTTGTAAAATTTAAAAATTTGAGTATACATGACACACAATGTCACACTAGTTTCAGGCGTACAATATAGTGATTCAACTTCTCTATATGTTATGCTGTGCTCGCCAGAAGTGTAACTACCATCCGTCACCATACAACACTGTTACAATATCATCGACTAGATTCCCTATGCTGTACCTTTTTTCCCTGTGACTTATTCATTCCATAACTGGAAGCCTGTACCTACTACTCCCCTTTACCTATTTTGCCCATATCCCTACTCCCTTTGTTCCAGCAACAATCAGTTTGTTCTCTTTATTTATAGGTCTGATTCTGCTTTTATTTGTTTATTCATCTGTTTTTTAGATTCCACATATGAGTAAAATCATATTGTTTTGTTTTTTTTTTCTCAGTCTGACTTACTTCACTTAGCATAATACCCTCTGGGAACATCCATGTTGTCACAAATGGCAAAAATCTCATCCTTTTTTGGCTGTATATATTATGATACATTCTATTATATATTCCATTATATATGTTTATTATGTATATGTATAGTATGTATATTATATGTAATGGAATATATATGGAACGGATATATATCTACATCTATACATACACACACACGTCTTCCTTATCCATTCATCTATGGGTGGACACTTGGGTTACTTCCCTATCTTGGCTATTGCAAATAATGCTACAATAAACATAGGAGAGCATGTATCTTTTCAAATTAGTGTTTTCATTTTCTTTGAATAAATGCCCAGTCCAAAATTATTGAATCACTTGATATTTCTATTTTTAACGTTTTGAGGGAATTCCATATTGTTTTCCATAGCGGCTGTACCAATTTACATTCCCACCAACAGAGCCTGAGGGTTCCTTTTTCTCCACATCCTTGTTATTTCTTGTCTTTTTGATTCTAGTCATTCTGATAGGGGTAAGGTGATATCTCATTGTCATTTTGATTTGCACCTGATGAGTAGTGATGTTGAGCATCTTTTCACATGTGTGTTGTGTCATGGCCTTCTTTAAATAAAATTAATATTATAGGGCATAGTTTAATTCTAGTGAGGTAAACGAAGCAAGGAGAACAGTGACCTTTGGGAATTATTTGATAGAGCATAATGCAAAAATACAAGACATTAACAATCATTCAGTTAGGCACATCTGAAATAAACCTCAAAGCTCCCCAATGAATATTCTTCTGCTATCAATGCTCAATGCAGAACTATATATACTATATAATATATATATACATAAATACACACACACACACACACACACACACACACACATGCTATATGCAGAACTATATATATATATACGAAGTGTGTGGTCATAATGGGAAGAATATGCTCCACTACATGGAATGTTAGAAGTGGCATTTGGGGAAACAGGATAAAGTACCTGATTTGGAGTCTTTAAATACAGATACAACATGACGTAGAAAATTAGTGAGCTGTTCAGCACTCTTTGAATTTTGATTTTTGGGTGTGATGTCTTCATGGCACCAAAGTGGACCAAATGCCCTTAAATAAAACATACAAAATGTTAAAAATAAAACCATTTAAATATAATCATTTTGCATTTTTAAAACCATGTATGCAGTTGTAACTCCAAGGGCACCATATGATTTTTAAATTTTACTGATTAATGTGGGGTTAATTTCAGTCTTGTAAAGCTTAAGAGCGTACTCAAAACAGATCTAGTTAATTTACGGAGGTATATTTTTTCTTATGTTTTACTCACAAAATGAAAACCTCACAAAATTTACTCACGAAATTAAAACCTCTCAATTCACCAGAATAGTGTTTACACATAATAGGTGCTACATGTTTGTCAAATAAAGTGATATAAAATGTTAATTAAAATATAGGTTTAGACATAGACTCTATTTGTACATTTTAGATTTGCAGAGATAATTGCCTTTATCAGGATCATATCATTAGGCTATCAAATACTGTAGAAACAAATTGAAGATACAGCCTCTGATATGTACTTGGTTTTCAACAGGAAGAACAGGATGGAGCCGGATGTGAGAATTTCAGAGAACACTCTTCCCAGCATGTGAACATGCGGTACTGACAGTGTTGAGTGGTGAGCATACTTTTATTCTCCGCAAACCATTCAGGTCTCTGAGATACCCTGGCTGTAGGCACCATCAGCCCCCTTCTGAAGCTTCCTGTTCATTAAAACCTATATTGAACTGAGAGCTGCAAAGAATACTCTGAAATTAACTGAGGAAAGAAAATCCTTTTCTCATTTTTTGCATTAATTGATACATTGGTGGAAGAAAGAAAAATCGTGGGTATCAGATAACATCTATACAGACTAGACTTCCGGGATTTAATGCACTGAGAAAGGAGAGCAGCTCCTCCCCCCATACAGCATGGTTTTCTTAATACAAATACTGGACCCTGGGATGCTGGAAATTCTGAAGCCTTACAAGCTAAATTGTTCAGTAGGAGAACCAGAAGACAAAAAGACAAAAAACAGGATTGCTTGCAGCTTTTCTTGATTTTGATCATCAGTTTGCTTCCTTTCCTATCATGCTTCCTATTGTTTCTGACTTCCATTTATCAATGATTCTGGATTAGATGAGCAGACAGTGGTCCCCTCTGCAGCTGCTCCTGGGTCGACCATGGCTAATATATTTGGTTTCCAGAGCGATGTGCTTTGCCAAGTCTCAGAACTCCCAGATCCTGGCAGCTCTAATAGATGATTAAAGTCATCCTCATGGCGGGGCGCTACTGTGTCCTGTCTCCATCTGCTGCATTGTCTTTGTCCGTGAAACCTCCTGCCCATCAAGTGTGCCATCAGTGGGATCTTAGACAACTTCTGCCAGGATCTACCTGGTGCACAGACTTCAGCAGATGCAATTTTGAAGAGAAAAGAAGGCTTTGCTAAAGCCGAGGGCTCGCTTTTCCATCTGTGTGGTTTTAAACGGATGACATTTCCCCCCAAAGAACAACCTAAAGACAGGCCCCTGTCTCCTGACCCCTCACTACCTGGTCGTCAGAAACTCAATGAGCTTGTTTGCCTTCTCATCCGCTTCAGCAGTTGTGTCCGTGTCCTCCACTTCCTGGGTCATCTGCGGGAGGTTCCCGCTGCTGCCCCCCAGACTGATGCTGGAGGACGTGGAACTGGAGCTCAGCCCTGAGTCTGGCACTGGGGATGATTGGTCCTCTCTCAGGAAGTCAAAGCCACCTGGTGGGACAAGAAGGTCAAGGCAGAATGTGGTAGGCAGGGTGCTTCATGTGGTTAGGAGGTGAGCAAACAGAAGTGCGTAGTTATTTAAATGTTTTGGAGAAAAAACATTTGATTGTGGCTGTGGTTATGATGAAATGAGACTGATATTCTTTCCTTGCTTCTGGAATAGTTGCACTGCCATGTAAACCAGGGTGTCTTTGGTAATAGGGGTGTCACCTGCTGTTTTCTACTCTGGTGTGTGAATCGATGCTTTCTGCAAAAGAAGTGGGGTGTGTATGTGTGTGTGTGTGTGCATGCAAATATGTGCACACGCACGCACATGTGCACAGACCCACAAACAGTTCCACTATACATGTGGACCCAACTGTGCTGTTCATAAATTATTCCTGGGTATTAGACTACTTACATCAGGGAAATGATACCATTTTTGAGGATACCAGCACTTAGTAATTGATAAGTTATACATAATGTTTTGAGTAAATGAACTTACAACTGTAAATATTATGTGCATATTAATATGTTTTAATAAAATATATCGCATGGCAGTCAAAGAAATATGGTAGAAATAAATACTATGTTTTTTTTCCCCACCTCATATTTGGTTATCATTCTACATCTCTGGATGTGTTGTTGGTTTGAAAATGTATATACACAACCAACCCTTTTCTCCTACTTAATAATCATAAAAAGTCCATAGAATCTGACAGATACCCTGAAATAGGAGTGAGGAGCCGTAGGCCTGAATATCATCCCTGCCATTTATTGTGCAGTCTTAGGGAGTTTACATAACTTCTCTGTACCTTAGTTTCCTATTATAAAAGAGTAAGACAATAATTTCTATCACACAATCACACAAGTTTTTAGCCTGGATTTAAAAGGAACCATAGTTGAAACTAGGTGTTCAGTAAGTATTAGTAAATGTTTATGAAGAGGAGACATGTTCCAAACCCTTCGTACCCCTATTCCACGTATGCTGTAGATTCAATCATTTTAGCTATCTGTTGTTTGTCTCGACTATGGTATATTGTGTTTTGTTCTGTAAATTTCCACTTTATGCCACACCAGTGGTATAGTGAATACAAAACTGATGCACTCAGGGATACACAACTTAATGGACATTACAACATTCTCAGTCTAAGACCATGTGCTTAATGGAATACATCCTTATTGTGGGGAATTAGGACAGCCAGAAGTCTTCAGATTCTTTTAATTAAACATCTACAGTAAAGAGAGTTTTCTGTCTCTGAGTGGCTATTGATGGGTTATTTTCAATAAAGTGTAGCTTGGTTTAAAATAAAGGGCTTAAACTGAGATCAGTAGTCCTGATATCTCAGACTTAGTGACTTCATGTTTGTTTTCCAAAGAAATATCTTAACGTCAAAGGACAAGACAGCACTGAGTACAAGTGATGAGTAAAAGGCACATCCTCTTCAAGATTATGAATAAAGTATGCGGTGACATATGAAGTGCCATACCATATCCAGTGCCAATGTAATGTACAAAATAGTCAGGAATGTTAGTTCATTCTCATTTTAAGATATTTTAAATGTTCTGATTCTAAATGAAAACCGCTGGCCAACCCTTCTGGGAAAGTTTTCATGAATAGCTCAAAACAGCAGAGTAATTTGACTCAAACATGACTCAGCTAATGCTTTCTGTTCTCATTTCTAAGAAGAAAATTTTGGTTTTAAAACAGCAATGGTTCTCAGTAGACTTCCACTCATGGTGCCTTCCAGAAAAATCAGTCACTTTAATAAAGTGAAAATTCCTTCAGGGGAACTAGAAGGTACACAAGTGGTACATCGGGCACCCTGGCAATGACCTGCTCTCAAGGTGATGGAGAAGGTCACTGTTTTGTGCATTCTTATCCTTCAGTGTTTGAGACTGATGCTCTTGGCCAAAGGGCATCTTAATTTTCAATGTTATCAGTAGGAGCATATTTAATGAGAGCAGCAAGCATAATAATAAGGAAAAAGACATTTGAAAATATTCAATAGTGAAGAAGGATTTTGAGAACCACGTTAACCATCAGGTGGAATGGTGTATATTTATGGTGCTGCTACTTGCTCGCTTGGAAAGTTGGGGGCTGATCACATTAGGAAAGTTAATTTGGGCTCCACTGACACCGTAAGTTACCTTCGCGTTTGTGATTCTGTCTCAGGCTCTCTGCCACTCCTTTCATTACCTGTGTAGAGATACTCTGGTTGATAAGCTGGCTGAACTGTGAGAGTCTTAGCTTCGCCCATCTCTCGAGTCTGCAGGAGCACAGAAGCAATGGCATGAAAATTACTGTTGCAAGAGAGGGCAATCAAGAGGTGAAGAAGCAATTTTTTGCTGTGTTCAAAGACTTCAGGCCGGTAATGGTCCAAACCTGGAACAAAACAGTGGAATCTCTTAGTATAAACAAGTTTTAAGCTCGTTTAGATTCCAGGGATAGTAAAGATTCCAAGTCACTCGGGAGGAACATGTTAAAAGAATGTTCGGTTTTCTTTGTTATTGTTTGTGTTACCAACATAAAGAAGTTGGGCTTAGGAAAAATAAAATGCTTTATTCCTCAAATCAAATGTTCTCATAAAATGCTGATAGATGGACTTTTCTTGACCTCTCAGTAGCATTTGACATGGTTAGCATTCCTCCTTTGTGGGCTGTTCTCTTCCCCGGATCTCCCTGTTAACTGAAGGATTCTAACTTTGTTCGTCTCTAACTAAATTTCTGAATCTCCCTGGCTTGTTCCTCTCCCCCTTTTTGCTCTATAATCTGGCTCTTTTAAAATCTCAGTGCTTGGCTGACTGTGCTCTACGTTCTTTTTCTCTATGCGCTGACAGTGTCTCCTGGCTTTAAATTTATCACATCTAGCCAAAGACCCTCAAAGAGGCCCCACTTGTTCTGGGTATCTTTTTTTTTTTTTTTAAAGATTTTATTTATTTATTTGACAGAGAGAGACAGAGCGAGAGCAGGAACACAAGCAGGGGGAGTGGAAGAGGGAGAAGCAGGCTTCCTGCCGAGCAGGGAGCCCGATGCGGGACTTGATCCCAGGACCCTGGGATCATGACCTGAGCCGAAGGCAGACGCTTAACGACTGAGCCACCCAGGCGCCCCTGTTTTGGGTATCTTTATAGGTATAGCATTAACAAGGTACCACTCTATATTGCAGTAATAGGGCAATTTTAAACAATGACTGATCAACTGAAATTGTAGAGCAGATGTCACACAGAAGCAATGAAAAATGGAAGAGACTAAATCTTTCAGAAATGAGGAAAGCAGGATGTCAATGTAAAAGGAAGGCTCTCTGGATTATAGCTATAGGTTTTTGATCCTATTGGCTAGAATTCCTCTTAGATCCAGTCTTACCTAAGAAGACAGCATGAAGTAATAATGGTAGATGAAGAGCCCAATCTTCTCTCACACTGTGATCCACCACCATCTCAGTCATAAAAATAACAGCAATATTGCACCTAATCAATGACATGATGAAATTAATGTAACTTCTGAAGAGGATGGAAATACATTGATAGATCATTAAGTCACAGTTAAATACAACTCATAAGCCCTGCTGAAGAATTATGTAAGACCATTATTCCAGGGAAATGGAGTTTAATTTCTGACATAGCACAGAACTCCATAAAGAGAAGAAATGTTGGCTGAGTTGATCACATAACGGGGAGACTTACTAGTCACTCGGTAATAAGAGCTGAAGAAGGAACAATTACAACCTAAAAATCATCACAGAATGCATATCCATATCCAGATTGCATCAAGGAAAAATTCCGACTTACAAGGCAGCTTTAAACACTGGTTAATATTCAACCAAACTCTACAAATACACTGACAGCTACAAGTCAAGTCGTGCATGGTCCCTCTGATTTCAAAGGTCATTTCATTTGATGGGACCTGGAATGATTTCCCTCCCTTCATAGGAGGAAAAGTCCAGCCAAAGTTAAGCAGTCATTTCCCTCTACCCACACATGCTACTTACCTATGGAGGGGCCCCCGGGGAGTGATGGTCTCTGGGAGGTAGTCAACCAGGGGGGCCCAGCATCCTCCAGTACAAGGCATGGGGAGGGGCTGTGGTTGTTTGGTCTCTGTAATAGTCAACAGCCAGCCCGTGTAGGGAGAAATCGGGTCATCTATAGGGTGAGAAAGACAAGCGTGTGTTATTTTTAGGGAGAGATGATTTTTGTTTTCCCTACTTGGTGTTTATAGAAAGAATCTTACAAATTTAGGCTAGTAAAAATAACTTTCTAACCATCTCATTTGGTGAGTATGAATTATAGGATCAATGGGTTAGAATCACTTGATTAGATTTTTTAGTCCCTTTATTTTTTGATAATCTAATATACAATTATGCATTACAGAGCAATGGGAAATACAGACATGCAAAAAGAAAACATTAAATCATGCAAATTCTCATCACTGTGAGAACTTGGTCTTTCTCCAATCTTTCCCATTTCAGTAAAATGCAACTCCGTATTTCCATTTTGCTCAGGGCAGGAGCCTTAGAGCTATCCCTGATTTACCTTTTACATCTCACATCCAACTCATAATCATGATAATAATGATGAGGATAACAATAGTAATAAAAATAATAACATTAGGAGCTAACACAGGGAGTACTTCCTTTATACCACGCACTGTTCTATGCATTGCACATATTCTTTTAGAAGATTCATTTATTTATTGGAGGGGGGGCAGGAGGAGAGGCCCGATGTGGGGCTAGATCTCACAACCCCAAGATCACGATCTGAGCCGAAATCAAGTCAGATGTTCAACCGACTGAGCCACCCAGGCGCCCCTGCATTGCACAAGTTAATAGCCCAATAATAGGTACCTCTTACCCCCACTTTACGGAGGGGAAACAGAGGTTAGGCAACCTGGCACCATATTCAGTGAGCTCTACCTTCAAAACATATCCAGAATAAGACCACTTTTCCCCATCTCCATCACTGCCAGTGTAAGTCACCACACTCTCTCACATGGAGCCTGCAATGGCCTCCCTACTTCCATCCTTGCCCCTCTACTGTCTGTCTTCCACAGAGCAGCCAGAGTAATCCTTTTAAAACAGAAGTTCATCCACGTCTCTCTCTCTCTCTCTGCTTGACACTCTCCAGTGGCTCCCCTTTCCACTCAAAATGAACTCCAAACTCCACACCATGGCCTTTAAGGCCTCACAAGGTCTTCCTGCTATTACTCTCTTGGCTTATCTCCTACTACCATCCTCTTTGGTCACACCACCCCAGTCATTCTGGCTTTCTTGCTGTTCTGTGATCACACGAGACACTGTCCAGCTTCAGGGCCTTCACATCTAGCATTCCCTTTGGCTGCAGTGCTCTTTACCGGAGGGCCCATGGCTCCTTTACCTCACACGGGTCTCTGCCCAAGTATCAATTTATTGTAGAGGATTTCCAGGATCACTCTATTTAAAATCTACCCCCCACCCTCAATCACTTTCTATCCTCTCACTCTGCTTTAGTTTTCCTTCCTGGAACAGATCACCCATTCATCAGCACGGAGTACCTCTTTTGACTCTCATATAAGCTCCACAATAGCAGAGACTTTATTTTGTTCATTGTTGTTTCCCTAGTACCTTGAACAGTATCTGACATGTAGTAGGGAATCAACAAATAGTTTTTGAATTAATGAACTTCCTCAACAATATCTTTAAAGTAAACACAGCAATGAGTTTCCAAATAACTTAACCTTACACTTAAAGGAGCTGGAAAAAGAACAAGCCCCAATCCAGCAGAAGGAAGGAAATAATAAAATCAGAGCAGAAATAAATGATACAGAAACTAAAAAAACAACACAACACATCAATGAAACCAGGAGCTGGTTCTTTGAAAAGATCAACAAAGTTGATAAACCTCTAGCTAGACTCAGCATGGAGCTCCTTTTAGAATGCTCTCAATAGAGGTCAGTGGCATTCAAAGACAAGCAGGTCCACTGGGGGCCACGTGATATGAGGCAGGCACATGGCTTCGACAAGCTGGTTCAATCCTGGGATAGGTTTTAGTGTATTAAGAAGAAGGATATATTAGATCATCTTTAGGCAATTTCTACCATATGTAGATTTTCTTGGCTGCACTCTTGAAAGGCAGTGAGAGGTAACAGATTCGAGGCTCCTGGTCCCGTGCAGAACGCTGTCCTTAGTGGTCAGCAGAACCAGTGGAGGGGGTGTCTATCCATTGTGAAGACTGAGGCTTACAGCAAGGGCAGGCACAAGGACACAGCCGCCTTCTGGGATGTCAGGGAAGGGAGTTTTCCAGAGGCAAGGTCAGGATTTGCCTCAGAAAGCGACTGTTAGGTCTTACTAACACACCAAAAATCGAGCAACTGGAACCCTCTAAATTCTATGCCATGAAGCTTGGCCACAACAGTTTTAGCCCAGAAAAAAATGTAAAGCATGTGTGACAGTTCCTCATCTCAGACCTCCTAGTAAATTACCTACAGAATGTTCCACTTTCAGCAAATTAACGTTTTGAGTAACTATCTAGGATAAGCTAATTGCAAAATGTACTTCTAAGTAATCAGCTACTCTATAATAAAACTTAAAAGGAGAGCAGAAATGGGAAGAATATCAAAGAACTAAGAAAAAGAGAAACTTGTGAGATTTCTGTTAGGGAAAGGATATATTTTTCTTTGTTTCAATTATGTTCTCAGATACACATCTGATCAGCAAAAATGCGCTGGATTTTTAGTGATTGGATTAGGAATAAGTGGGCCTGAAACTGGTTTTCTACACTTAGGTCTAAATCGCTAGGACTCAGCTGCGATCCAGCTCAACTAGTTCTATCTATATTATAGGGTTAAATACACTAGCATATGGCCTTGGAGAATAATCCAGATATTTTAAGTAGTCCTAAAAAAGCTTACATCATATTGGTAGGAAGATTTTTATAGATCTGGGTCTAAATCTGTTTTTTGTCCATTTTACTCAAGGTTTTTTTTTTTTTTTTTTTTATAATAGAAAAATACTCTCAAGAGGCTGCACACAGTCCTTCCATCTGGGTAAACCCAGATTATAAAGCCCTGGGGCACTAGGTCTCTCCTGATTCCTTCTTACTCTTTCTATCTCTAATGATCCTCTCAGGAATTCAGGGAGAAA
This sequence comes from Halichoerus grypus, assembly GCF_964656455.1. Taxonomy (NCBI): domain Eukaryota; kingdom Metazoa; phylum Chordata; class Mammalia; order Carnivora; family Phocidae; genus Halichoerus; species Halichoerus grypus. The sequence goes on from NC_135715.1 coordinate 68,860,508, forward strand.
AATAATCGCCCTTCTCATACACCAGAAGTGTGGCCATACGGTTTTGGAATTGAGCCTACCAATCTTTGCTTTTCTTATGGCATAGACCATTTCCATCCTTGTGTAGCTAGAACCAAAAATATATCAGGGAGGACCCAGTTACCAAAGTCCTAAGGGGATCTGTGCCCTATTAGATGTGCTGCCTCCTCCAGACACCCAGAGTTAACTTCTATTACTTAAACACCTAGAAAACGATCTTAGTATGTATTTTCTGGGTTTTTCTGTGATGAGAATATGGTTTGAGTAACTTGATTTCATTTTCCCTTACAATTAATAATTTAAAATATAAGCTCTCAGTCCCCAAATGACATTCTATGAACTGGAGCTTCTCTGGTCAATAACTACATCCATGTAAAGGATATTATTGATACACGACTCAACTGGATTCAAATTCTGTACCAAAATTTTCCCATTAAAATGCTGTTTATTTTATGCTGGCACAACAAGTTTATAAAACAACATTTCTAGGTGAAATAGATGCCATGATGATAACATTAGATTTCTTTTTATGCCTTTCACAAGTATTCACTATAGTTTTTTTTCCTCTTCACAAATACTTCCATTACTTTTTCTTTTTGTCCCTAAAGCCAGTGATGTGAGTTTATGTAATGACACAATTATCTCATTTTACTATAATTATCCTCTGAAATTCACTATATATGTATTTTCTTTTTTTTTTTTTAAAGAATTTATTTATTTATTTGACACACAGAGAGAGATAGTGAGAGAGAGAGCACAATCAGGGGCAGAGGGAGAAGCAGGCTTCCCACTGAGCAAGGAGCCAGACATGGGGCTCGATCCCAGAACCCTGGGATCATGACCTGAACTGAAGGCAGCCACTTAACCAACTGAGCCACCCAGGTGGTTTTATTATAGCATTTCTACCAAATTCTACCAAATTCTATGTTCTAGACTCAGAGCAAAGAGATACACTTTAAAGGAATCAATTGGCAAAGACAGCAATATTCCTGATGTAAAATCCACAGTCATAGAGTTTTGTTTTGTTTTGTTAAAGAGAGAGAATGAGCAGGGAGAGCAGCAGAGGGAGAGGGAGAAATAGACTCCCCGCTGAGCAGAGAGTCCGATGCGGGGCTCCATCCCAGGACTACGGGATCATGACCTGAGCCACAGGCAGATGCTTAAACGACTGAGCCACCCAGGCGCCCCTAGAATGTTATGTTTTGTTATGCTTGTCACATTTTGGCGGGGGGGGGGGAGGGTAGGATTTGACTACTTCACCTTTTCATGATGCCATTTTTTTTTTTTGTCCTCCAGTTCTGAGTTACTGTTGCACAGCAACCAGACTTTTCTTGAACCAACAACTCTCCATTTCTCAACTACTACTCTCCTCATCTGTAAAATCTAGTCCCATCTAAAACTGATGGTCAGTGCCCCTGAGATTTCAAATATTCAGTGTTTGGATGGTATGGTCCCCTGATGGGGCAGAGAAAGAAGACAAAATACAAAGAGCTTTATTTTACCTCAGATTGATAGTACTAGTAACAAGTTATATAGGCATATAGGTGAAACTTAACCTATGTTAGAGTATGGCAATTATATACGGATTTTAGACATCCTTTCCATTGGTATTTTCAGGGCTGGAGAATTGCCTGTCTGTGCATTAAGAAGCAGAGTCAGGGCAGCTGAAATACGGTGTCATTACAACTACATAGCTCTTACCCACTCTGCACATTTTCCGTAAAAACAAAACAAATCAGAACAACAACTACAAAGGCCCTATGCATTGACAAATGAACCTAACTCATGAAATACCATCGTATTTACAATTTCCACCAAATGAGACAAATAAATCCCACCAGATGGTTTACTGATTTCCTCAGCATACCGAAATGTCACAGGGAGTGTTCTTTGGTTCCAGAATTTCTGCAACTTGTGACCAAGTGATACCCTTTACCTGCTCAGTATCCACAGAAGCTGTTCAGGGCTTAAACAAAGTAAATGAATGCATTGACCTTTTTGGTGTTCCCACCTTCCCAGGTACGGAGAAATTCCTGTGACAGTTATATCTCCCCGTTTAGTGAGGTTTTCACTTGGGCTACTGACACTATGCCCTTGAGAAATTCAATGTGAAAACACATCCTACCCTGGGCGAGCTGACTCACAGAGCTTAAAGGTCAAATCCACTCTTAAGAGAGGTCGAAAAACTGAACTGCAACATTTGTTCTCTAATGGGACAATTTCTGACTAGGCCTTCCCCAGCTGCATTACCAAGGAAAAATGCCAAGAATATAAAAATATGGATTTGGGCAGTAGTTTGAAGTTTTCTAATTTTGATTTGTCCATTGCATGGCTTCTTTTTACTGTTAAGATGCTGACTCTATGCTCACCTGCATAGTTGGATTACGTAGTTACTTAGTATTTATGGGTCTCTTTTTAGTAATTAGAACAGGAATAATCAAAATGTTCACTTTCCACTCCCCAACCACCTGTATTCCATCTGAACAACCTGCTGGTACTTACTTTTATCTTCATCATATGATCCTCCAGAGCTATTGCTGTATCTTGACTCTAGGCGGGTGTGGGCTCTGATGACGTTACTAAACCTTCAAATACAAGAACAACCGTTGGAAACACTGACATGTGTGTGTATGTGCTGTCACTCATAAACACATACTATTATTTAGTGGTTGAGTTTTTGGCAGTGAGTTCCAATGATGCTTTTCCTAAAGGAATACTGTAAAAATTGTACTTCAAGCATTTTGTTTTCCTTGAGAGGGCCAGTGGTCACCCTTGCTCAGAAGCACAAGTTTAAGCCTTCATAAGCTAAATATTTTAAGGCTAGTATTTGGATTGAGCCCCAAAATAACATCTGTTTAGAAAGAAAATAGATATGACACTGAATAATTTGAATCCCTTATTCACATGGTAGCCTGGCATAAGGTAGGTGGTAGGTGGTCAATAAATAATTATTGATTAAGTCAAAGTAGATAGAATTGGGAATATGCAAAAATGGTTTCATAATAAATCTTGGGTTTTATCAGCTTTACAGTTTCCCTTAAAATGATCTGAAGGTTTTCAGGAAAAGGTCCTAGGTGTGGAAATGGGCTGAGTAAGGTTATACGACTTGTCCAGTGTCAACCACAGAAAGGTGGCAGGAGGAGGATGCTTTGAGAACCATGCTGCCTCTGAGCAGGTGAACAGGTGATTTTAGGACTGAGCTCTCACTCACTAGCTCTGTGACCTTGGCCAAGTCCTGTATTTCCTTGGGGACCCTATGTCCACACCTGCCAAAAAGGAATAAGAATAATACTTCACCATTTATTTCACTGGGGTTGTTGTGGGAATCAAAAAGAAATAATGCACGAACGTTTCCCAAACTGTGAGACATCCAAGTATAAGGGATTAGTTATTATATTTCTACCTTGAATTTCTAGAATGCCTTGCCTTCTCTCTTCAGGGCACCAAAGGCTTTCAAATCAATAGTATTTTTGTCATCCAAAGGCCTACATGTAGGGCAACGGGGTGGCTAAAGGGAAGTGATGATAAAACTTTATATTTATTTTATATAAAATGGTACAGGTTTTATCTACTTAATATATATGCAGTCAAAGCAAAGCATTAAGGCTATGTAGAAATATCTGGAAAATTCAAACCGGAGCAGGTGTGTTCCCCTTCATTACTGACAGGTGTTCTGCCTTAACTGACAATCCCTCTAGAACACTGGCGAATGCAGGGCTACTGCTGTCCTCCAGTGTATGGAGAAAAAGAGATGCTTTAGGGAAAAGTACTGAATGTGCCATTAAGACCCCTACCTTGTCCCGGGTGTATAATCTCGGGACATCAGTGATTTAGATTTGCTGAACACAGAAATGTAACAGACTCTAATGACTTTGGTTTTATTCACCTCTTTGATGTTGGCTGCAGCTTTTTCTTTCTCCTAACACAGCCATCTTTTCCCTAACAACTCTGTATCTTTTTTTTTAAAGATTTTATTTATTTATTTGACAGAGAAAGAGACAGCGAGGGAATACAAGCAGGGGGAGTGGGAGAGGGAGAAGCAGGCTTCCTGCTGAGCAGGGAGCCCGATGCGGGGCTCGATCCCAGGACCCTGGGACCATGACCTGAGCCGAAGGCAGACACTTAACGACTGAGCCACCCAGGCACCCATAACACTGTATTTCAAGCATTACTGTCATATCTTTTGGGCTACTGCTTCGTGCATCCATAAAACAGAACAGCTAGGACATCTGCTCAGTCTGTCTACATCAGACTGAACTTACGAAATTAGAAAAGTGACAAACCTATTACCTTCTGAAGATGTTCTTTCATCATACTTGTGCTGACAAATGCAAAGTTAAAAACAGCATAGGTAGAGCCCAGACCTCATTCAGCAAGGCATATAATCAGGGGGATGAAAGAATTCCACATGTGGAGACTTCCGCGGGACAGAGAGCTCATGAACCATATACAGTATATGCTGGCTTTCTAATCACGCTCTGGAGGGGCCAGGCAGGAAAGAATTATAGAAAGGATGACAATCCTTCTCTTTTCCTTTGAGATACATCTAAAGGAGAGTTAGGTAGAGGTTATGAAGCCAAGACGAACATGAGGAGCAAGCCCCTTCCAGACTGTTCTCTTTACTCTGGAGAAGATCAAAACCACAGTGCAGCGAAGTACAAGCTTGGCAACAACAACAAAAAAGTAAAAACTGGCTCCTAAAATCTGTTATTTTCCTTTGCTTTCCTGGCTTGAAGAAAACAATTTTGGGTCTGGGTTTTAGAGGAATTTCAATGATTAAGTAGACTAAATAGCTTTTTAATATCAAAGGTACATGTCTTAAGAAATATATCATGAATATCACTCTGATAAGGGAAAAACTAGAAGGACAAAATGTTTCTCTAAATTTTAACTTGCTGATTTAGCTCAAAGTAATACTTAGGCAACTTTTTGTAGATTATTAATTTCTATCTCTGTATCAAGCGAGATTACCAGAAATTCATACATTTGAAGCTTATTGCTTTGGCTCCCTATGAAAAAAAAATCCTTTCATGGAACCTATAAATTTATCAAATAAGTATTTCTTAAGGGTTGATGTATTAAAAATACTTATGTAGTTTGGTTCTGCATATTTTACAAACTGCTACAAACAGCTATTTTTTTTTTTTTTTTAAAGATTTTCTTTATTTGAGAGAGAGAGTGAGAGAGAGAGAGAGCACAAGACGGGGGAGCGGGAGAGGGAGAAGCAGACTCCCCGCTGAGCAGGGAGCCCGATGTGGGACTCGATCCCGGGACTCCAGGATCATGACCTGAGCTGAAGGCAGTCGCTTAACCAACTGAGCCACCCAGGCGCCCTACAAACAGCTATTTTAATAAAAAATGTGTTCACTTTGTTGTTTAATAAAAAATCCCTACACGATAAATCCTTCTTTGAATTTAGGATAGTTTCAGGGCGCCTGGGTGGCTCTGTCAGTTAAGCGTCTGCCTTCGGTTCAGGTCATGATCTCAGGGTCCTGGGATCGAGCCCCACATCATCGGGCTCCCTACTCAGTGGGGAGTCTGCTTCTCCCTCTCCCTCTGCCCCTCCCCCCCACGCTCATGCTCTCTCAAATATATAAATAAAATCTTTTAAAAAAATAATAGGAATTTAGGGTAGTTTCTGTTAGTAGCTTCCATGAATAGTTTTTATTTTTACACACTGAAAGTTATAAAATTCACTGTATTCTTTTTTTACTTTGGCTCTTGAAGAACTCAAGTTTAGGTTAATACTAACTTTTAGTAGTTTTCCTTAGTGAGGACTTGAGGACTTTCAACAAAACTATCTTACTCTCCTCTTAGCTTGGCTCTTATTCCTTTACCCTTGTTTTAATGATACCATAACCTATCTGAACTTTTTGTTAATAGATATTATAGTATTAAATATTACCAAAATACATCAAAGGGCCATTAATCTAGCTGGAAAAAACATGGCATCAGGCCTGCTTCTTTGCACAACTCCATGGCGCCCCCCGGAGCCCAATAATGTATTTTGGTGACTAGTACCCCTAGGAGTTGGGTAACACAGTAGCCTGGTCAGTATTTCTGACCAACTGTTATCTGTAGACTCTTTGTCTACAAGGACTTCTTTAAAGAACTATAAGAACAGACTGTTCACAAGGACTGTAAAGTAACTATCTTCTGTAATGGGGTTAGCCAGAGGGAGGGAGAAAGGGGCCGGATGGTGTTTGGACAGCTTATCTCTGGGGTGGTCAGATTTCTCCCATTTTTATTCACATACTGAATAAACATTAAAGAATTCGTACTATGTATAGCATAGTAGGCTAATCATTAAGGATAGCAATATGTATGCGAGATATGTGGTCTCTGTTTTCCAAGAATGAAAATCTAGTGGTTGAGACAAGCATGTGTACAAGTACCTATAAATCAACATGACAGAGTCTACAAGAAAGGAAGGGTAATAAGTAGATTCAAGAGAAATAAGGTATTTTAGGCTGAGGGCACAGTCTACTTTCACAGAAAAAAGAGAATGTATTAGAGAAATCGTGCAGATGGAGTACAGGATCAAGGGAATAATGGTATCCTTTGGGATAGAATATTAGTATATATATGGTTATATACACATGAATATATATAAATTGGCCAATAAAGCTATAGATAAATAGATATAGCTGTTATGAAAGAACCAGATACATATGTCTATGTATAAAAAGTGTGGGTATATAACTTCATCAAGCTCTCCACTGGCCAACAGAGATACAGCGAGAGAGGAGGACAGCAAGAGTTAAACAAGAAAGCCTCTATTAGAGGTGTTCTCTGGTCTTGATATTAGAGATGATATTAGAGGTTAGCCTCTTAATTTCAAGGGCCACCACTAAAAACTTGGGTAGGACACTCAGGACTCTGGTCCCAAAGGGGCCTTTGTAGTGAGATGTTAATATACAGACATTCATCACCTTTCTACCCTAAATAAAATTAAGATTGGAAAATTCAGTCTAGACAACAAATGATAAAGAATGTTACACTCCAACTAGAAAGTAGAAATATCTTTAGAGAAATAATGTCATTATTTACCATAAGGAAGTTTCCAAAGAAGGCACTAACAAATACAGATTAAAACCATGTTAATTAATCATCTTGTATTGTCATTGATGTATGGAGTATGAAAACCTTTACTCATTTCCAAGAATGAAAGAAACGCCTCTATTAGAGATCTGTATTGGGCAAGGTCTATGATCATGATCCACTGGGTTTGGGCTTTTAACCTGAAGGAAGGCTCATGTGGATGAGCATCTGCCTAAAGGCAGTGTAGCAACCCAGGAATGAAGGTACTGGGGAACCTGATAAGGGCCCGAACTGGAAATGAGCCTTCAGAACTCCCGAGGCAGTCCATCTTATGTCAGATACCCATCCACCTGCAGCCCCCGGCCATATTCTCCTGCACAGGATGAAATCCTGAGGATGGTCACGAAGCATCTGGAAGCATTATGGGTTGAGTGAATTATTTCAATTAGTTGATCTATTGAATTTTCTCCATTATGAATCTGTGTGAGTCTCATCCTTGTTACTAATTTCTTAAGTGAAACGGCTCCTCAGGAGTTTTCACTAGAAAATTGTCAGCCTAAGGAGTTTTTGACACCATGAGAATCATTTTAGTTTTTATTTTTTTAAAGATTTTATATATATATATATATATATATATAAAATTTATTTATTTATTTATTTATTTATTTATTTAGGGCACAAGCGGGGAGAGAGGCAGAGGGAGAGGAAGAGAGAATCCTTAAGCAGACTCTCTGCTGAGCACGGGGCGGAACACAGGGCTCGATCTCGGGACCCTGAGGTCATGACCTGAGCCGAAATCAAGGGCTGGATGCTTAACCAACTGAACCACCCAGGCACCCCATCTAATTTTTATTTTTTAATTTGAGTCCTATTTATTTCTTTTTGTTTGTTTCTCTGCTCTTCACAATTAACTACAGGAAATAGTGATGCAGATTTTATTTATTTATGAGTAGCTTCTGGACAATGTAAAGGGGCAAGAGAAATACCATTAAAGAGCTAATGTGAAGGGACTAGAGGCTTCTTTTAGCAGGAAAAGGCAGTGTTTGTTGTTGGTTAACCAAATTTGACCATGTAAAGACAGAACAAAAATGATGACGTTTCATAGGACTCACCTCAAGACAACTGCTCAATCTCTAAGTAATCATTCCACAGCCAGATCTGAAAATTTCACATGGAAATTCCCTCTAATTCCAGATGGTCTGTGCCCACTAGCAGAACCACCAGTGGTTTTTAGTAAGCCCTGCAGTAAGTGGGATTCAGCCACCAGAATGACATCCCTCTTAATCTTTCTTTTCTCTGGCTTTTCTCAGGGAGAAATCATTATCTTTAGGGATATACAGAGCAGAATCAGAGTCAGTTTGTGTTTCTAAAAGCAAAGAAGAATGTGTGTGTGTGTGTGTGTGTGTAATTTATGAAACACCACAAACTCTTACTGATGCCTTTGTATAGACTATTGCTGAAAGTTATACTGGACATTAAGCCAAATGTGTGCACCAACCGCTCATCAGATTCTTTCAATATCTTGCTCTCCTCGGCGTCTGGGAAACTGTCTTGGCCGGCAACCACCGTGTTGCTGCTGGAGGTGGTTCCTGGAGGTAGGATTAGAAGAAAATGTAGGGGGAAGGGTTAAGCCCGGGTCTCAAGTAATTACAGTGAAGGATTTCTTATAAAATCTCATGTTTGAAAGATTCCTTACATCTTCTATACAATCTCAGACATTCTAAACAAACTTCCAAGCCCACACCACTGAAATGGGAGAATCCCAGACATCTGTTATGGTCAAACCAAATTCCTCAACTCTCTTATGAAGTGCAGCTACAACATTCTTGAAACACTTTCTTCCTGACCACTTAGGTAATGAGCTTATTTACAGTGGCTGACCCTGCTGCTAGATGCTTTAGTATTTCTGGGTCCAGGAGTTATTAAACTAATGTTAGTGAAGCAAATCCAAGTACCTAGAGTTTCTGATCCCTGGGCAGTATACTGCTGCTCTTCGAGAACATGCTCTGGCAGTAGGTGCGGGGCAAATAGAGGGCATAAGAGACCAGGGGAGGAGAGAGATTTGAAGGCAGTTATGGTATTAGGAAAATCCAAGGGAAGCTGGCTTCAAGGAACTTGAGGAGGATGTTATCTATTTCATAAAATGATGCTGAGAAGCCAATTTATTGAAAGTGATAATACTGTTGAGGGGCATTTTAGTTAACTCTGGGAGATTATTAACCAAGAAAATTGCATAGATATAGAAGGAGGGTCCAGAAATGAGATTCCTAAGTGACTGCCATGTCCTGCCAGGGATCAGCCTAAAGTACAAAGCTCCACCAATACTGGGTCACTGACTGATGGTCACCTTTACAAAATGATTTCATTAAACCGATAAGGCCCTTCAAGAGTCTCAGCTATTCTGAAACCATCTTTTTTTTTTTTTAAAGACTTTATTTATTTAATTGAGAGACAGAGTGAGAAAGAGCGAGAGAGCGAGCATGCACGCGCAGGCAAGAGCAGGGGGAGGGGCAGGAGGAGAGGGAGAAGCAGACTTCCCATGGAGCAGGGAGCCTGACTCGGGACTCCATCCCGATACTCCGGGATCACGACCTGAGCTGAAGGCAGATGCTTACCCGATGGAGCCACCCAGGTGCCCCTGAAGCCATCTCTTAAATGAAAGTTCACACAGGAATAAGAAAAAGTAACACACACATACACTCCTATCCCTTCAGTGTTCTCCATACAGAAAAACCCAGAGATCCCAGACAAGATGTCCACCCAGCTGCCCTCCCCCTACCGGAGGCTGCCGCGGAGGCCTTGCTGCTGGCTGCGAAGCGGTAGAAGGGGGGGTTGTCACAGTGCTGGACGATGGGATTCACCGGCTCCGTCTGCTGCAGCTCGAAGAGAAGCTCCTCCATGGTCTGGATGGTGTTGTTACGACACAAGTAGATTGCCACCTTTTTAATCTGAGAAGAAACAGAACGTAAGGGATGTCTTCCAGAGCCTCTCCCACAAGAACGCTAGACTGTAACCTGTTCCCTTCCATGAATGCGTCCTCCCCGAGCTACCATCCTGATAGCTCGGCTTCATGGTCTCCTAGCATGAACCAAAGCGTTTGGATTAAAACTGGCCTCTCTGCACATGCATGTCTGACAGAAATACATGTTAAAGGCCTTACCTGCCCTAATGGCCACGTTTACAAAAGTTACCTTTGGGGCACATGCACTCTCTCTCAGCTGAAAACTTGCCCGCTAAGGCCTTATCTAGAAACAAGTTTATTTATACAAACCATGGGAAAAAACTGCAAGTTATTTTTGTTTGAATAAGGAATCCAGTCCCCTGCTCTTCTCTACTCTCCTCGAAACAAGTGAATTTTAGCTGTTTGTGGGGTTTTAAATTTTAAAAATAAGTCTGGATTAAAGCTCTGCCTTATTGTGGCCCTCACCGTCCACCCTGAGGCATGGAAGCCGCAGTAGGGCTCAGGTGGTTCAAAACAGCGGGCAGGCAGAAAATCTCTCACAAGAACCAACAGCACACAAATGCCAACTGAGTTAGGGTTTTATTTTATTTTTTTTATTTATTTTTAAAAAATTTTTTAAATTTAAATTCAGTTAACCAACACATAGTACATCATTAGTTTTTGATATAATGTTCAATGATTCATCGGTTGCATATATGAATTAGGGTTTTAAAAATGTTGTCATTTTATTGATCAGATCACCTTTAAATACAAACACTAAATATCATGTATCTCAGGAAGATTTCTCTCTGCTTATTTCTCTCCTAACACTTACATTTGAAGAGAAACACCTGGATACTCCCCATTTTTATTCTGTTTTAAGAGCATCAAGATGTAAACATGAAGCATTTTTATTAGTCATAATATAATGTGTTACTGAGTTTCTCTTATATAGTGGGTCTACTGTTTACAGAAGGCAGCTTTTAGTAGCTGTTAGGAAAATATCCACTTTAATTCATAAGTTTCTGTGTCCAAAGGCTTAGAAAGAGGATGACAGGTGTCCCTAGGACACTGTAGCCTGCTTCTCAGGGGGCAGAAGGACACTTTATGTAACATGTAGATGAGCTCCTGGGAGATGAGCGTGACTGACAAAATCTGACATCTCCATTTTACTCAGTGCCAAGAGCACATTCTGACTCGCAGCTGCAAATACAACCAACAGGAGCAGTGACTCCCGAGAGTCTGAGGGACACTTACATAGGGCAAGAGAAGCGTGTCGCTGCTAACCCCACACAGGCTGATCAGGAACTGCAAGGTGATCCTCAGGTTGTTGCTCCATTTCTCGTTGTTGGCTAAAGCATTCCAAGCATTCTCCATTTCTGGTCCAGGAACTTCATCGCCGTACTATAACACACAAGAGAAAAACCAGCCCGGGAGACGTGTGGGAAAAATGGCAGGATGCAAAATGCTTGATTAAAAGTTGTTATAAGGGTCATGGCCATCTCAAAATCCTAAGAAGGGGGAGACATGGCCATTCTTCAGACAGATGCCATTTTTCAGCAACTTACAATGCACCAAGCAGTAATGTACGTACTTATTGTCATGATTTTTAATATGTTAGGGTTCTTATTTTTATTACTTTAAAAAACTGTGGTAAAACACACATAACATAAAGTTTGCCATTTTCAAGCATACGGTTCAGTGGCCTGAAGTACATTCACATCACTGTGCAACCATCGCCACGCTCCATGCCCTATTCGTGCGATTCTTCATGTAAGAGCTGCTTGCCCTGAGTGGGCAGCACAGGGTTTGATCAACCCAGGGGCTCCCTGGATGACAGAGCCGTGCTCTGAGGCACGGATCCTCGGAGTTTACCTTGGCCGTCATGTACATGAGGTTATTCAGGACCAGTGACGTGGCTTCCGGGGAGCCCCAGCCACTGCCTCTCAGCCCGTGTGAAGCGGTCACTTCCCCTTCCTGGTCCTTGACGTCATCGTCTGGGCTGCTGGGGCTTGACCCCGGGAGGAGGAGCCTGCTGTCCACCAGCTCGATGTTGTGCAGCCAGGGCAGCAGGTAGGTGAGCATGATCTGACGCCCATTTGGGTGTGTCGTGGGGAACCGCTGGCTGACCTCTAAAGGGAATGGCAGTGACACAGAGCCGTACGTTATCTCATCGAAATAAACGAAGCTATTAACACCAACGGACAGATGGAACAGTGACTTCAGTGTACAAGGCATTTTCACATACAGCAGCTCCTCAAGGCCTCCAAATCTTACAAGTGAGGCTTGTCCTCAAGCCTCTTGCGTCTGGCGCTCTGTGGAGCGTCGTCAGAGAGCACAGCGGGAAAAGCATGGGCTTGGTCAAAGTGGAGTGAGGCGCGAGGCTTCATGAGTTCAAATCCACTGCTATGGAAGAGGCGCATCAGAGCGGACAAAACAAGGGGCTCGGAATCAGGACATGTGATTAGATCCCAGCTCCTGTTACCTACCAGCTGCAGGAAATTCTGTGTTAGTTATTTAACCTCTCTGTTCCTCATCTGTAGAATGGGACCACCTTGGGCCACTGTGAGGATTAAGAGATAGGATCATAAGGTATCTTACATGCTCAGCACAGTGCTGGGCACCCAGGAGGAGCTTAATAAACAGTGGTTGGGACTGTTGTAACAAGGACTATTATCTTTCCGCTCTTCTGATAGTTTACCAAGTGTCTTCCATGAACTCTTTGCTGTAAAACTGAGAAGTGAGCCTCCAGCATGTGGACTCACGTTCCTGGTATTGACTTGAAAACTGCCACCTATGTGGCTGGCGCATGCTCAGTGCTGTACTTTGTTTTATGAAATAAATGAATCAAAAGGGTAAAACTGGACATTCAGCTCAGTGATTTCACCCTTATTTTCTGTGATAGCATTCATGCCTTGTTTCACTGTCAGCAGCATTTAATTTTGTGATCTGAATAAGCTTTCTATAGAAATAAAAGCACAGCGTTACCTATATGCTGCGAGCTGCTTGTAATCTTTTATTTCTAACATCTAGAGAAGAAACGGTTTTATCCTAAGGGAAATTTGAAAGCACAGTCTGATGCACTTGTTATTACCCAGCGTGGCATGTAATCTCATTTGGAGAGCTCTTGGCTGCTAAACAATAGAACAACGAAGATGCCAGGAATTACACCAAGATAATCCACTAGATCTCTGAAACAGTAGCTTTAATTGATTTGGCCCTTTTCCTAAAATTACAATTACCATTTTTTTTATTTTGAAGAATATGAATATATTTAATGCTGGGCCGCAATAATCAGGGTTAAGCTGTGATGTTCCACATAGCTCAAAACTTCAAAACTGACTTAATTTCTAAACTTTAGGGATGTGATGACTGATATCATGAACTTTTATGACACATATTCGGATCCTTCAGATCCCAGAACATTTATTTATTCAACATACGGGGCCTTTTCTAGGGGCAAGTCACTGTGCTAGGCACTGTGGAGCCAGCAAGGACTCAAGGTTTAGTTCCTGTCCCTGAGGAGGAGGCTCTGAGGCAAGTGATGCTGACAGGTAACTCTGGGGCGAGGTACAAGTGACAAAGAGGAACAAACAGAGTGTTGTAGGGGTTCGGTGGAGGAAAAGGCCTTCTGGTTACAAGGATTCAGGGCACGTTATGGCAAAAGAACTATTTTAACTCTGCTAGAAAAGGATCGGGAATTTGGAGGGGAATAAATCCTTCCAATTGGAGGGACAACCGCTATTAAAAATACATTTTTTAACAGTGGCATAAAAACCTCTAGTCTTTTTGAGGCAATGATTACCTTCTAACACATCACATGATTTGCTTATTTATGATGTTTATTACATCTTGTCTGTCAGACACAAGGTCCAACCGGTGTGTGTGTGGGGAGAGGCACCTAAATCAGGGCCAGGATTGTAGAGGTCTTTCTGAAGGGAAAGGGGGAAAAAATGCCACAGGCATGCAAACAACCCCCACTCACCCCTCCAGCAACAAATTAAAAAAAATGTGAGATGGCTGTTCCGTACAGTTTCTGGCTCCTCTGGGAGTGACCTGTGCAACTCGCCTGGCTACTTCCAAGGAATTAACCTATCTGACATTACAGGCAATAAAAATCTCACCACAGGGTTTTTAGTAGTAAAAGCAGTGAAAACAAGAGCTAGACAATCTCTATAGCCTCCTCCTTTTTCCATGTTATTTTCAACAAGTTATTCCTCATAAATCAAAACAGCCCAAAGGTCAATTCTTGAAGAAAAACTTAGATTGCACCTGCTTGCCACTCACTGTATGAGCTTCTTTTGTTCTTGAACACTCTGTACTATTTACCTCCTCTTCCCTGAGTTGTCCAGTCTGCTACCAGCTTCTCCTTCTCAGCCAAACAACAAGCTCAAATCCCCCGCTCACCCTCAGACTCTGCAACCCACTGTAGCTCCATCCTCTCCTTTTCCTTCTTTCTCAGCCAAGCCACTGAGATGTGGCTTCTACTGCACTTTCTCTGCAGAAACGATTGACAGTTACCAAAAATTGTGAACTGTGAACTGTGAGGTCCAGAGGGTGATGCTTAGATTCTATCTCCTGGGAGCTCTCTGATCCAGTCAAGGCTGTGGACTGCTCACTCATTCCTCCAAAATCCTTTCTTCTCTAGGTTTCCATGATGCCCACCTTCTAGGTGTTCTCCTTCCTCTCTGAATGGGCCTCCACCCCTGTCTGTTCCCTCACTCTTCCCGGGCCCAGTCCTCAAAAGCTGGGTGTCTGGGTGCGTTCTTCCTCTCTGTGTTCACTCCACTCGTGATCTCATCTGTTTCCTTGGTTCTACCCCCTTCTATTCTTCCATAAGTCACTAGCGCTGGTCTGCCCTTGACTCTAGTCTGTCTCTACATAGGGATGTCTGACAGACACCTACATTCAATATCCCAAGCTGAGCTCAGGATCTCTGCTTTGTCCTTAGCCTTCCCATTTCTCTGGATTGGCTCTTGAGGTGGGGCTATCACCCCCTACCTCCCAGATATCGTACCAGGGTCTCCCTTCCGTGTACCCTGCCTGGAAGCTCTTGACTCTGGTCTCCCCTTTCTACTCTCACGGGGCTGTCTTAGTTCAGGCCTTCATAACTTTCTCCGTGGACCACTGTCATTGTTTCTCAACAGATCCTCTCTCTTTAGACTGGATGTTCTTTTATCCATCCTTCACACACAGTCAGTCTTTCTAAAATGCATTCTGCTCTTGTCCCTGCCTCTTGTTTGAAACTGATCAGTGGCTTTCAGAACCCAAGGAGCTTGTTCGATGCCCTTCCTGTTCCCAGGGCTCTGAGGGGTTTCAGGAGCACCTAGAGATCACTGTCCTATAAACTCCTTAGGGTACAATACAACAATACAAAGCCTTCCAAGACCTGACTTCTGCCTCTCTGTCTGTCCATGACCATCTCTAGCTTTCCCTCATCCCTGCATGTTGTAGTAGCCAAACTGACCACTACATAATCTCTCGAACGCAGCATGTTATTTTATACCTCTAAGTCAACCCACGTGCTCTTTCCTTGGTCTGTAATACCTATCTACTTGCCAACTGTAATGTCAACTACTTGTCTGCTTTGCAAATTTCTACTCCTCTTTCCAACTGCAGCTCAGACACCAACTTCTCTAGGAGGTCTTGCCTGATATTCTTGGCCCAATAATTGATTATCCCCTTATCTTCTATCTCGTACACAGAATGTGCTTTTTTTAATTATACTTGCTGCTCTGTATCATAACCATATGACTGCACATCTTTCCTTATTACTAGATTATGACCCATTGATGAGAGAGAGACTGTTTTATTCGCATCTGTGTTCCTAGGACCTAAGCACAGTGCTTGGCATGGAGGTGGCACTCAAATCTTGGTTGACGGGAATAGAAATAGATTTTAGTTTTCCAAGAAGAGAACTAGTTTATCAAGAAGGCTTTTCTGGAGTCCCCCCATTGTTTCAGGCATGAGGCAAGGATGTGACTAATTCTGTTGCAGATAGATGGAGAGATTTTCACAGTAGAAGCAGATTTTCACTTAGGTCTTTTTTTTTTTTTTTTTTTAAGATGTATTTATTTATTTTGGGGGGGGAGGGGCAGAAGGAGAGGGAGAGAGAAACTCAAGCAGACTCTGCGCTGAGCACACAGCATGATGTGAGACTCGATCTCACAACCTTAAGATCATGACCTGAGCCAAAACCAAGAGTTGGATGCTTAACTGACTGAGCCACCTAGGTGCCCCCCTCCTCTTTTTTAAAGTTTATTTGAGTAGTCTCTACACTTAACGTGGGGCTTGAACTCATGACTCCAAGATCAAGAGTCACATGCTCTTCTGACTGAGCCAGCCAGACACCCTTGGTATTATCTTTTTTTTTTTTTTTTAAGATTTATTTATTTATTTGATGGGGGAGGGGCAGAGGGAGAGAGAGAATCTTAAGCAGACTCTCCTCTGAGCATGGAGCCCAACTCGGGGCTTGATCTCATGACCTTAGATCATGACCTGAGCAGAAACCAAGAGCCGGATGCTTAACTGACTGAGCCACCTAGGTGCCCCAGATTTTCAGTTAGGTCTTAAGGAAGACTGGAGTTAGGGAGAAGGAGAGAAGGGCCATTTCTGGCAAAGGAAAGAGCATGCACAGAAGCAAGGATTGACAAAAGGGCCTGGCATGTAAAAGGTCAAGTGAGATGGGAGTAGAAGGTTCTTGGATGAAAAGGTTTGGAAAGCAAGTTTGGAAGAGGAGGTTTTTTTTTTAATCGGTGAAAGAGTTCCTATTATTTAATGTCTCTAAGCCTTAGTATCTCATCTGTAAAATAGCAAGGGTGATTACAGTGGTGGTGGTGGTGATTCCACACTAGCACTAGGCTAACTGCTTGGGTTTATCAGCTTGTTCTAATCCTTGCACCCTCTGGGGTAGTTACTATTGCAGATAAGGACATGGAATTTAGAGGTTCCATGACTTGCCCGAGGTCAAACAGCCAGGGAATGGCAGGGCCAGGGACGGACCCAGGCTGTCAAGCCCAGAGTCTCATTTCTAACCACTACTCATGGGGTTGCAGAAATCAAATGATAAATGAAGTGTACATAAAGTGCCTAGTATAGGCCACTCAATGGATGGAAACTGATATTATCAGCAGTTATTTTTAGGACAGCTGGGCAGAGAAGTTTGAGCGGAGAAGTGCTGTACATATTTGGTTTTGAGTAGTGGGTGGACTGCAGGGTTGAGGACTGCAGGCAGGGGATGTTGGGACAAGGGTGGGGTGGGGGGACTGAAGGGGATCTGGACGAAGGCCCTGGTAACATAGATGGAAAAAGAGGACTAACTGAGAGACCAAAATCAGCCTCTTGGCAAGGTGCTCCTTACGCAGGAAGTTAATCAACAACTATAATTCTTTAAAGGTGGGTTTTCACAAAAATTACTCACAAAGACTACTTGCAAAGATGTGCTAAAAATCTAAACTCTCAACAACCTATGTATGTAGCAACATACAAGGTACAAAACACCATCACCATCACCACCAAAAACAACTTGCAGCAATTATATGTATTAGAAGTTATACCACACATACTTAATTTATTTGGGAAATTTTACACACATAAGGTATATAGAAGGATTATGACTAATCTAAGCATCTCTGCATTTGTCCTATGTTTATTTTAGATAAACCTATGCTATTTTAGATAAACACACTTTTTATATTTAAATATATTCCAGAATTGCCTTATATATGTAAGTGAAGTTAGTCCAAAGCAATTGTGATCTACAAATTTAGCATCAATAATTTTGACTCTAAAATGACACTAGACTTGAAGAAGGAAAATTACGGCCTCCTCATTCTCTTTCCACCATCCTGAAGCCTGTGGAAGCCTGCTGGTAACAGCACTCCTAAAATAACAAACGTATCTGGAAGGCTGTGGTCCAAGGCCATTTTCCATTTTTGCTGGCTATAACAGGGGTCTCTGGAACCAGAAGGAACACACACAGCTCTTCTCCCAATTGAAGATGTTTATGCTTGAGGTGAAACCGAATTCTATCTAGGCAAGAGATACTCTTGTATGTACAAAGCAAAGAACAACACAGTGACTCCTAGTGGCAAACCAAATAAAACCAGAGTAATCTGGGGAAAGGTAACTCTGGCTCATGGAAACAGCCGCATGGTTTGTGCCAAATTCTGAAGCAACCTTCCTGCTAAGGCTGTTGGACACAGAGTCCATGTGACATTGTACCCCTCAAGGATTTAAACTTGCTGAAAAGTAAATAGGTAAAAATGTAGATTTGTTCTCTTGTAAAAAATAAAATAAAAGGGAGATAACTCTGTGCAGAAATGATCACACGTGTCCTTGCATGGTACCTGAGAAGAGTGGGAGGGTGAGCTCGGGGTACATCCTGGCCAGTTCACATGACAGGAGTGCTAGTGACACACTGTACAGGGGTGGCAAGGGGCCATGTGTTCCGTAGAGAATACTGCCGGGTCTCTGTTCAGCTACTTTCTTTGAGTACACGAAGAGCTTGGCTTCAAGGATCTACAGAGAGGTAGGAAAGGGAGAAATGGTATGAAAAAACATCAGCTGGCTGACTCAGGAGGATTTATGTTTCATCAAGTTTCAGAGTAACAAAAGTAATGAATGCATATTTTAATATAGTATTAAAGGTAAAGCATCAGTTAGTTCCTGTGTTTAGAGAAGGTTATGTAACTGTCTTCTCACTCCTCTATATCCCCACCAGTGACATATAGGAATAAGCAGGCATCCGGGTATCAACCACCCTCTTTCCGAAGTTTCCATGTAAGTAAATGATACGTGCCTGCATGAGCTGCATGGAGATTTCATAAATCTCTCTGTTGGTGTCAGAGGCCTTGAATAGAACAAGGTTCAACAATGTCACTATGTCAAAGGGATAATTCCTAAAACAAAACACACACAAAAAAACAAAAAACAGCATAGTTTTTAAGACAGTCTGGTTAGTCATCTTGATAAATCATTACCTCTCAAAATTCTAGATGGCGACTGACCTCAGTCACACTTACTAATGATATTTTCACGCCCATTTGGCCATTGCCCCTCCTCCCCATTCTTTTGCTGTTTATTAGAAGAAGAGAAATAGCTCTGTTTTTGTTTAAAATTGAGTATTGTTGCACCAGGATAAATGAACACGCAAAAATCTAATGTAAATAGATTTTAATGAAAACCAAATAAAAATGGAAAGAACAGAAGATGATATGTTTACATTTCTCAGTAGCTCACTGATTTAATATTTTCATTCAATCCATCTAAACGTTGTAAGCACCAAACATATACCAGAACAACTGCACAGTACTGATGATACTAAGTTAGTAAGGCTGGCCGCTTCCTCTAAGGCAGACTTACTGTAGAGTTAGGGAGATAATCTATACAGTCTAGTTATGATGACAGTAGCCACAGCATGCTACACAATCCTAATGAGGGACACCTACACCACACATGGGGTGAGAGAAGGCTTTTCCAAGGGGGAAACAAGTAAACTGAGATTTGCAGAACCAGGAGACATTAGCCAGGCCATGGAAAGGGTAACATGGGGGAATGTTCTAGGCAGAGACAACTGCATTTTGAAAGATGACAAGAATGAAACAGCAAGATCCCTTCTGTAAAGGAAAGAATCTCTGTGTAGCAGACTGAGTGAAAGAATTAGTAGAGGAACAGAAGATGGGACTAGGGTGATAGGTGGGTTCAGAAGATAACCAGCTTACGGACTTCATCCTAAAAATTAAGGAGATCCTACAGGATTTGCAGTGGGGGAGTTAGGCAAGGACATCACTTCTGAAGAAGCCTCTGAGTGCTCTGCGGAGAAGGGGCTTGTAGGGGGGTCAGGATTGGGAGCTGTTACAATACACCAAAGGGGAGCTGATGAGGGTTTGAATTAGGGCAGGAATGGTAGAGACAGAAAGGAGGGGATAAGAGATGAAAAACACTAAGGAGATAAAATTGGTATGATTTGGTAATTGATTGCATGCATGGGATGGGGAGTAGGAACCCAGCCAACTAACAGTATAATCAAATGGAATGTGTGTAATAGGGATATTACAGTATAATCAAATGGAATATGGAGCTTAAATTCATTTTCCTTTCTTGCTATATAATACTCCTTAAAGATGATTTTTTAAAATGTTTGTTTTTTTCTTATAGTGGAAAAGAGGTCATAAATAGAAAAGTCTTGGTGAGATAAACAATTAGGGAACGGTCCGGTCCATAGGTAGTGAGTAACTGATATTTATTTTGAGGCAAACTTCAGAAAGCAGAAGATGGCTTGGAGGTGAAAAAAACACATTATTTTCTTGTGGGTTCCTTTTTTGATTCTCTAATATAATTACAATTGTCTAAGTTCTGTTTTTGAAAAATCACCCTTCTAGAAAGGCATAATACTATTATGAATACATGCCCATCTTACAGTAAGTTTAATCAGAGATTAGAGCGAGCATTGGTTAAATACACGAAAAAGGATGGTTTTCACTTTTATTTTTGACATTAATCAAATTTAATCTTTTATCTTTCTAGTAATACATGAATACAACTTTTTTAAAAAAAGATTCAAGAAATGCATAGGGCCAGAGGATCTATTCTGAAGATGGTTCACTCACACGGTTGGTGAGCTGGTGTCGGCTGAGGTAAGTATATAGAATAAAATGTGGAAGTGTTCACTTCCTTTCACTCTCCCAACTGTTAGAGGCAACCACCCTTTTCTAAGTATGTGTATAAATAAGTACCCTTCCCTTACACACACTGTCAACATAAATGTGATTATACTACCCATGGGTATTGTTTGGAGATGAGCTTTTTCAGTGAATGAGGCTTACCCCAGTCTTCTTAATGGCTGCACAGTATTCCATAGTATGGTACCACAAATAAACCAATTTTATAGCAGATGCTGTGGTGTGCCACCTGGATCCCCCTTTCAGGACTGAGGCACTCAATCCTCCAACTAGTGTTAGAGGCTGAGATCTCTGGCTGAATCCCTCTCTGGGAATTGCCTTCAGCCGAAGAAATTTGCCCAGGTCAAGGACATGCCCATACCCAGCAGTAGCCCCTATGGGACTAGTTGAGGTCTCCTTTCTTCTGCCCAGTCCTACTTCCTTCACTTCCCCATAGATGTTGACCCCAAGGGCATTCCTTAATTAACATCCTGTACTCAGATCTCCACCCCGGAGTCTGTTTCCTGAGAAATCCAGCCTTAGGCCTGTATTAACAGTCATTTAAAGGTTATTTTCATTTTTTTTCATAGTTATAATGTTTTTCACTGTTATAACACCAAATGTTATTTCTTTAGAACAGATTTCTAGAAGAGGTGATGCAGGGTCAAAGGGCACAATTAAAATTTTGGTAGATATTGCCACATTGCCCTCCAAAATGGCTTTACTAATTTGCACTCCAAAATGATTACTTTTCTGGAACTTTTATTTTTTAATTTAATTTTATTATTTTTTAAAGATTTTATTTATTTGTCAGGGGTGGGGCAGGCAGAAGGAGAAGCAGGCTCTCCGCTGAGCAAGGAGCCCAATGTGGGACTTGATCCTAGCACGCTGGGATCATGACCTGAGCTGAAGGCAGATGCTTAACTGGCTGAGCCAGGCATCCCTAGAACTTTTACATTTAAATGAACAAAAAAGCATGTGGCTGATTTGTCAGATGAGAAGTGAGGGAAACCTCCTACATGCTGTGGTGAGGATAATGAAGAACGATGGGTAACATTTATGTTATGACCTGCCTATTTTGTGCTGGTTACTCTGCCAAGGCCTTTACGTAGATTTGTTATTTTATCTTCCCGACAAGCTTACAGGCTTAGAGACATTAAGTACTTGACCAAGTTCATGTACAAGGAGTAGAGCCTAGACTGTATCCTGGGTAAGTCTGACTCCAAAGAATGGACTTATCCACAGTGCTATCAGCCTCCTGGACAGCCCACAATAGTACATTTCATAGCCAGTCTAACTTGGGAGTTCTAACAAACTGTAGCATCCAGAATGGACTGGGAAAGTAGAAAGGACACTCCAGGAGCCCCACGGCAGCAGAGATATCGTACCTACGCTGCTGTCTCTAACACGGAGATTTAACACATAAGCATTTTTATATAAAAGAATACTAACTGGAATTTAAATCAAAACTTGAAGAAAAAGAAAAGGACACTGACAAATATTGCTGGATCATTGGGGATTTTTAAGGCAGGAAAAGGGAAGACAAGGCCTCCCTCCTATGCAGGGCCGTGCACTGGACTATGTAATTAGTGCATTCAATTAGCTGCTTAGGACTGAACCATGGACTTTATGGAGAACAACACTGAAAGAAATAACAACACAGATACAGAAAATGAAAGAAGTCCAGAGAAGTGAAAATTTAGATCTCAAAGGAGTGAAGGAGTACAAATAAAACATCTGTACTTAGATGGTTAAAATAGGCTTAGAAACAAAATCTTACACCTTTCAGTATTAAATTATTCAATGCAGGCCATGGAAGGGTAAAAGATAAAGACAGCTGTGATCATTTGGAATAAAAATCAAATCATAAAATAAATACAACAGGCAGATGTAATTCAGAAAGCAAACAAAAAATAAAACTTTTTTTTTTTTTTTTAGTCTAGAAGAGAGGAGGTTTTGAAGAATTTGGGAAACCCACTAGCTCTGGCTTATATAAAATGGAATGACAGAGCTCAGGGTAACTTTGAGGTATTCTGGAGAGAAACAGATTTCATTCGTTGATAGAGGGGATTACACCATAGCTTTCTACTTCCAATAGCTATTGAATAGTAAGTGTTTACAGAGTGCCTACTATGTGCTAGGCCTTAGGTCAAGAAATTGGATTCATATTTTACAGATATTCTCATGTTCAGATATTATAGATCTATTTTTAAGGACTTGATTAGAAATGCCATATTTACTCATTCCCCTATTAACAGACTTGAGGTTGTTTTTCACTGTTTTAAAATACAGTAGTAAATATCCTGCATGCATTTCTGTACATGGTTGCAATTTCTGAGGCTACCATGTACCATATTAAAAGGAAAGATTGGTTTAATTTAATCATTAGGTTAATTGGTTTAACCTAATCATACTAGTGTTCCCATTTTACAAATCAGTAAGTGTTTATAGTAACTTGCTCAGGAGCACACAGCTTGATTAGAGGCAGAGCTAAATTCAAGCTCAAGACAGCACATTTCCTGAGCCCAGATTCCTAAACTCTGCGCTCTCTTGAAATCTCCAGCTGACTGGCAAAACCAAATGAGGTTATGCATCACCAACTAGGGAGTGTGATTAGGATTCATGAATCATAAGCTTCCCTTGTCTTCCTTGGTAATATATAGATGATATTTCCTTAAGACATGTGGGACATCTACTTGTAATAATTCAAGTTTGCTGGGGCTGATTTAAATTGGGAAAGATTATAAGAAGTTAGCTTAAGGCAAAACATACAAACAGCAATGGCAACAAAAATCACCTCCCAAAATAAACCCAACAAAATATAAATTAAAACTTTGACCTTATATGTAATTCTTAAACACTTACTAAATACATTGTAGTAGTATGTTGGAGGGTAAGAGTAAAAACAATAGAACTCTCAAGTATTTAATTAAATGTGAAGAGAATTTTGTTGAGTTAAGCCACTAACTGGAAATGGCCTACACTTTTAATATAAAGCATACTATTTACCTTGATTTAGAATGTTGGATATCCATTTAATCTCTTTCTCAATTTCTTTACCTGTTCTGTACTGATATAATTTGGAGTTGAGGGGAAGTTAATAAGAAGACACACAGAAATCAAACGGTATTTGAATTAATGCTGCCTGACAGGTGAGCTATTTCCTTTTGTGTTTAATTATAGTACTGAGCTGCACTTAATAGCTTTTAATCAAATATAAGATATATTTTATAAAAAATTCTTCAAAATTAATATTACCAATTCTACCACCACTTTCTACTTTTATCCTCACTTCTCCTGGTCCTATTTGAGATCCACACTGACTTCCAAATCTCTCAATATCACTGGATATATCAGAGTTATAGTTACATTCAGTTTTGATTAGATTCCACCAAGTTCACAACACACACACACACACACACGCACGCACACACACACACAGAGTCCTCTATAGAAATAAAAGAAACAAAAAAAGAACATAGAGAACTATTTTTTTTTCATTATCACAGCTGATGAATAAAGGGATTGATATATTAAACTATGCAAAAATGGCTAATTCCCTCTTTTAAAACCAAAAGTAGAAAGTTTTATTCAGGAGCATTTTTTTAAATGTTCAATTTTTTATGTATTTTATAGTAATTGTAAATGGTTCCTTAATAAATGAGTCTGGTTATAAACTGCCATATTCCTACAAAAAAAAAATCCAGCATATGTTCATTTCTATTTGAAAAGGAGGGGATAATTCTTTACAGGAAAGATTCTTCACTTTAGAATATGACTTGTAGGAGTTACTGTACAGATAATTTGTTTGAGAAAGTTAAAATATGACCCAGTTTAGGCATGAGTTTTCAGGAACATATTATTTCATAACAGAAGGTGGTTAGGTGTTTTTAGGAGCAAACTTGTGGAAAACAAAGCAAAAGCTAAAACACCGGAATTGCTTTCAAAAAAAGTACTGAAAATGTAAGTACAAAGATTGTTCAAACAAATCCCGAGGCTTATCCAGACTATGCAGACTGAGAATTTATGAGGAGAGAGAGCAAATTTAAGCCACAGCTGAAATTTTAAATTCTGAACATGCCCTGTGGTGACAAATGACAGAAGGGTTGGCTAGTCTCTTGGCGGACAGGTTGCGGCCATGTCGATGCCTGGCCCTCGAACCTTCCTGCCGGATACATGAGGGTCGTGAACCTAAGTTGATCTGCAATATTTGTCTAAGAAAGCAGAATGGTTTGGAATAATATCTTAAAAAAATCTAAATATGGGGAGTTTTATGATTTAATATTTTTGTGACTGGAGATATTACTGAAATTCAGATTATATTGCTAAATTCATAGACATAAATTCATAGACATTCCCTCTAAGGGAAAATACCTAGATTCACCCAGAGGAATGCAGTACAATATTTTATGAGATGGCCATGCAATGAAATAAATTTGACTAGGACAGTTCACATCGAGTTCACTGGGAGAAAGGCAGCAAAGAGAGGAAACTTCTTTGTTTTAATTTTTGTCAAAGGGATCTAGGGCCCAAGTCATATTCTATATTTTCAAAATCAAAGAGTCATGTGAACAAATTTATTTTTAAAATATCAAAATATCTGAAAATAAAAACACACTCTGGAGAAAGATTTTTGCAAAAAAATTGCTATTTTGGTAATATTCTATAGGTATAACTATGATTTCATAATGTTAACATCATGAAATAAAATGATGGCAAACTGGACAGTTTAGATTATATTCATCTGCTGTAACTTTTACTGAGATTAAAATGTATAATAAACAGGGCGCCTGGGTGGCTCAGTTGGTTAAGCGACTGCCTTCGGCTCAGGTCATGATCCTGGAGTCCCTGGATCGAGTCCCGCATCGGGCTCCCTGCTCTGCAGGGAGTCTGCTTCTCCCTCTGACCCTCCCCCCTCTCATGTGCTCTCTCTCATTCTCTCTCTCTCAAATAAATAAATAAATAAATAAATAAATCTTTAAAAAAAAAAAAAATAAAATAAAATGTATAATAAACATTCTACTATTAAGATTATAGAAAATGTAAGCTCTAGATGTGAAATGTTATCTACTGTCTTTAAAAATGAAAGCTAAAGGGCGCCTGGGTGGCTCAGTTGGTTAAGCGACTGCCTTCGGCTCAGGTCATGATCCTGGAGTCCCTGGATCGAGTCCCGCATCGGGCTCCCTGCTCGGCAGGGAGCCTGCTTCTCCCTCTGACCCTCCCCCCTCTCATGTGCTCTCTCTCTCTCTCTCATTCTCTCTGTCTCAAATAAATAAATAAAATCTTTAAAAAAATAAAAAAAATAAAAATGAAAGCTAAAAATTTTAAAGAAAAACCTCTCTCTTGAAATAGCATGTTCATTTTAGGTTTATTGAAAGTAGAGGTCTTCTAATATTCTGTTCTTATTAATTTAGAACAGAATACGTTGTAATAGGTCAGAATTTAAAGCTCATTCACTTTATTCCCTTCATCCGGTAGCTCAAGGTAGCTATTTAAAATTCAACATTTAATTAAAAAGGAAAAATCAATAGTCTATATGAGTCTTTTCAAAAATAAACTTGAGCTGCCTTCTCTCAGTTTCCAATACATAAGCTCTTTCTTGGGAATAGCTTATGCACTTTGCGGTCTTCATTAACCCTTTCATTTTGGCTATGAAATTATTTCAGTGAAATAGTGAAATTATTTCACTCAATAAATTACAGTGCTGCATGACTTCACTGAGGGGCTAATTTACATAACTAGAGAGTGTGGTTTTATAAGTGTAATCTACGGAACCCAGGGTGTCACATTTTCTTTTCTTCCTTTCTGAAGTTTTGGGCAAGAGAGATGTAACTTAAAAAAAATTTTTTTTTTTTTTTTAAGTAGGACCCATACCCAGTGGTGGAGCCCAATGCAGGGCTTGAACTCACAACCCTTAGATCAAGACCTGAGCTGAGATCAAGAGTTAGATGCTTAACCAACTGAGCTACCCAGGCACCCCCTTTTACTTTTTTTTTTTTTTTAAAGATTTTATTTGAGTCTAAGAGACAGAGAAATAGAGAGCACGAGCAGGGGGGGAAGGGTAGCGGGAGAAGCAGACTTTCTACTGAGCAGGAAGTCCAATGCAGGGCTCAGTCCCAGGACCCTGGGATCATGACCTGAGCCGAAGGCAGATGCTTAACCGACTGAGCCACCCAGGTGGCCATTACTTTTTTTTTTTTTAATAGAGCGATGTAACATTCTTAGGTTGCTTCCTGGGTTTAGTTTGGTCTCAGGATGGCTAAAGGGCTTACAGTTCACACCTGTCACAAACATTTCTAGAAACTCCTTTAATTCCTTTAATGTACCTTCTTTATCATTTTCAAATCCTGCTCGTATTCGTTCCTGTGAACTTCCGGGCAATTAATAAGAAGGATGCTATAAGGACAAATCATTCTTCAGGAGAATGAGAAAAATCATTGTAGCTGCAGACTTATAGGGAGTGGTCTATCTGCTGGGGAAATATTGGCCATTGTGTATTTCTTTAGAATTTACTCTGCTCAGATAATTGCAAAACAGTCAGCCCTCACATATTCATATCATGAAGAGCAACTTTCATTGTACTTGCCACTTAAAAACCTTTCACTTACAAGGATTCATACCTGCTTCCACACACAGTTGCTATGGCTTTGAAGCAGCCAGATGCGAGCTGGTAGGAACCTGTGTAGCATCGGTCAATTGCCCAATTAAAAAGATTAATTTGGTCGGGATTAAGTTCCAATAGCAAGATGACGACTTCACAGCCAAGCTGATGAACCTGAATACATGGAGGAAAGCAATTATTCATGTTTAATGAAAAGTTATTCCAGGGAAAGACACAAAGGCATGCTTAGCCAACATAAACTGGGGAAAATGAAAGTGGAGACAGAGTATTCATCTTAATTTTTTTTAAGATTTTATTTTTAAGTCATCTCCACACCCCACATGGGGCTCGAACTCACAAAACCCAAGATCGAGAGTTGTGCCCCCTACTGACTGAGTCATCCAGGTGTCCCTTCATCTTAATTTTTATTCCACATATTCTTCTTTAAGAGGATGCAAAGTTGCAATATTCTGGTTGGATGGCCAAACATCATCAGCCTAGTTCCCCACAGGTTTAAGTAATTAGCAGCAGATAAAAGCTAATGATACTATTACAAAGGACTTAAAAATAACATTTCATTAAGAAGTTAGTTTGACTTGAAAGAAAATCAGCAAGTTTTTATTGAGCTTTAGAAACCTTATTTTGGAGTGTAAGATACATAGCATATAATTCACAAGTAAATGATGAGTTACTGTAACTGAACACACCAGTGTGAACACCAGACGTAGATACCACATTACCAGCACCACTTAAGCCAGCCTTATGCACTGCCCTATCACCAGTCTCTCTCTCCTCCAAAGGAACCACTATCCTGACTTCCACCACCATTGGTTAGTTTGGGCTGTTCTGAACTCTCTGCAATGGAATTATATAGATTATAATTTTGTGTCTGTTTTCTTTCATACAACTCATGTTTGAGAGTCATCCACATTCATTCATTGTCACTGTTGTATTCTGATATATGATTATTTCACAATGTGTTCATTCTATACTGATCAATGTTGGGTGTTTCCAGCTTTTGACTTCATAATACTGCTTTGAACAATTTTGTACGTGTCTTATGTTGCACATACTGGATATATATTTTATGAAATATATATCTGAGTACAATTGCTGGGTCGTAGGGTGTCTTATGTTCAACCTTAGTAGATAATGCCAATCAGTTTTCCAAGGTGGTTATTCCGATTTCTACTCTCTGTAGCCTTCTATGAGAGTTCCTGTTGCTCTAGTTCCTCGTCGACATTGTCCATCTTTTTAATCTTCACCATTCTGGTGGATTTGAGGTAGTATCTCCTGTGGTGAGTCTGCATCTCTCTGATTACTCATGAGCTTGAGAACAGTTTCTTATGTTTATTGGCCATTGAAATAACCTCTTTTCTAAATTGCTTGTTTAAGTCACTTGCTCATTTTTCTATGAATGTCTCTATCTTATTTATCTGAAGGGATCATTAATATACTCTAGATAAGAAGTGCTGGTTTTATCTTGCAAACATCTTTCACTCTGTAGCTAGCCTGTTCACACTCTTAATGGTGTCTTTTGGAGGAAGTTATTAACTGGTCTTTTTTTTACAATTAGGAATTTTTGCATCCTGTTTAAGAAACCTTACTTAGACCCCAGGGATTAAGATTTCCTCCTGTATTCTTGTATTATTTTCTAGAAACTTCAGTTTTTTAGCTTTCACATTTATATTTATAATCTAATTTCTTCTTTTTCACTCCTGATATCTTATTTTTTCTTTCCCAATGCATTGACTAGGATCTTCAGTATAATGTTGATAGAAGCGGTGAAAGCAAGTGTCTTTGGTCATTCCAATCACAGGGAATACTTTCAATATTCACCATTAAGTACGATGTTTATAATAGGGTTTTTTTTTAGACACCCTTTATCAAACTAAGAGTTCTTTTTTATTCTTAGTTTTATTAGGAGTTTCTCTCATAAATAAATGTAGAATTTCATTAAATGCTTTTTCTGCATCTATTGAGATGATCATGTATTTTCTTCTTGAGGCTCTATTAATATAATTAACATACTAAGAATTGATGGCTATTTGAACATTAAATCAATCTTGAAGTTCTTGCATAATGCCAACTTGATCATGACGAATCATTTTTATATACCATCAAATTCAATTTCCTTATATTTTATTTGCATTTTTGTATCTATGCTCCTGAATAAAATTGCCTTTTAATTTTTTTTCCCGTTAAATCCTTGGCAGGTGTTAGTAATAATGTTATGCTGGTCTCATAAAATATGTTGGGATGTATTTCTTCTTGAGCTGTTTTCTCTTTATGGATTTTGTATAAAATTGATGCAATTTGTTCCTCAAATGTTAAACTCATCAGTAAAGCCATCTGGTCCTAAAGTTTTCCTTGTAGGAATACTTTTAATTACAGGTAAAATTTCTTTATTCTTATATGACTATTCAGATTTTCTTTCCTTTTTGGGTTGTGTTTTTTTTAGGAATTTGTCCATTTTACCTAAATTTTCAGGTTTATTGGCACAAATATGTTCATATGTTGTCTTTTCTTTTTAATATCTACCATTTGTAGGGATGTCCCCTTTATATTTCTGATGTTGGTGACACGTGTCTTTTCTCTTTCTTGATCAGACTTGCCATGAATTAATTATATTAGTCTTAACAAATTCAACTTTTGACTTAAATTATCATCTCTATTAATTTTTTTCTTTTTCATTAATTTCTCCTTTCATCTCTATTATTCCCTTCATTATACTTTTTTCTCAGTTTGATATGCTATTCTTTTTATAACTTCTTGAGATGGATGCTTAGGTCATTGATGATCAGTCTTTTTTCTTTCTAATATATATAATCAAGGCTATATGTTTCATTCTAAGCAAGGCTTTATTTACAGCCCACAAGTTTAGTATGTAGTATTTTGTTATTCTTCAGGTAAAAAATAATTTTCAGTTTCTATTGTTATTTGTTCTTTGACTCACTAGTTATCTGGAAGAGCGTTTCTTAATTATCTTCTTCTTATTGATTACTAGCCTATTGTCACTGTGAGTAGAGAAAATAGTCTGTGTCATTTCAATCATATGATCTTCATGGAGACTTGCTTTCGGGCCCAGCTGATGGCCAACTTGGTAAGTATGTTGTGTTTTTTATCCTGATGCATCATAGTGTAATGTGTGCAACACAGAGACCTATACTTCTGTGGCTGAGGTTGAAGATCATTCTGTCTAGGGTGATCAGCCTTGATCAGGTTACTAAAGTGCATGAGCACTGTTCACAGAATGATCTTCAAATCAGCCACAGAAGTATAAGTCTCTGTGTTGTGTGTGCGCGCGCACACACACACACACAAAATAAACAAACAAACAAACAAATAAATACAATGTATTTTTGGCTAATACTTACTCGTAAATCTTGACAAGCCAGAATGTTGTCAAGCCACTTGTACAGGTAGCCATCCGGGGAAAGGCCCACGTTGTCGAACACAGGGCCACAGCACAACACCGCTGACATTGCCTGATAATGAAACCACCCAACATGGAACGAAACCGGCAATGATCTAATAACACACAACCGACTCCCTAAAACATAACTACCACATTTGTAAATGATGAGGGTCTTCTAAAGCAGTTATTTTCACAAGATGGTAAAGTATTCCTTACTAGATTAAATAAAAAGGACCAGATTCCCAATTTTGGATTTTTAAATAAGAATTAAAAGCCATATATTTAACTTCATGGACATAAAACTTTATGATGATAACAAATCTTTACGATGAAAGACTAAGATACCAATGAAATGACCGTTTCACAGTATTTAAAACTTACCTTCAGTGATTTTAAGTGAATAAGTTCTGCTTTATAAGGTAAATACAGCTTTTCAAGTTTTGCTTTGGTGACAAATATTTGACTAATGTACTAAATTGACAAACCATGGCAAACATGGAAATAAATAATTATGATTCTTAATCAAAGGAAAAAATTAGGAATATAAACTTTAGTTACTTGGAGGAGGAGAGCAAGCAAGGGAATACAAGAGAAGGGGCGATCTTGATTCACTTTGTAATTAGTAGGTCGCCATGACTATGAGGGCCATGGTTTAAATCAGCTTCACTGAGGCAAGAGTCAACTGGAGAGTCAGCAAACTTCCAGTATATATGACAGAGCCGATACACAGTTTTCTAAAGGTCATTGGGCTGTAAGGAATCATGCTTGTGAAATTTTTGAATAGCCCTATTTGTGGAAATTTATTTTGGGGAGTCTTCTACAATAGGAGACTAAAAAGGGAATGTGGCTTTTGGTGGATTCTGCATTTGAGGTAACATAGAGATCTTGCAGGTTGTAAAGCTAACTGACAAGGTAGTTACTTACAGGTAAATAAGCAAAACCATGTGGTTCTCATGCACTAGATAAAAGTGAGAGCTGGGAAAAGTTTTGTATTTTGAAACTGAGAGCCCAACTGGAATACGTACATATTTATACACAACTATCTGTCTATGTTGACATGCGTATGTTTTGGAATTTTAAAAAATCAGCTTATATATTTCTGGGTGTGTGTGTGTATTGCATGTGCACGTATATTTTATCATGTCATATTAGTTACTTTAACCTTATTTAAGGCATGGCTGTTAGTTTAAGGAAAGGTTGTTAATTTAAGGAGAGACGGTCTGACAAAAGTTATTCCCCGACACAAAGTTGCCCTACCTTTAATGCACAATACTGGTATCTTGTAATCTGATGATTTCTATCACTGTAGCGATCCAGAGGGGTGAACATAATGCTGAAGGGTCCTGCCCACTGGCTAAATAAGATGAAAAGATGATGCCTCAGGCTTTGCTGGGGAAAGAGAAATCTTCGGTGGTGAACTAGAGAGAAAAACACAGAGTTAAGAGTCTCCTAGACTGAAAAGTATAGTGAATACAGTTTACGTCACTATTATACATGATTCTTACATTTTGAGAAAAGGAGTAATTTTATTTCCTAACTCGAGTTTTCTTTAGGTAATGAAAGGAGCATTTAAGAAGGCAAGCCTAATTTTCTCTCTAAGTGTAGAGTCCTCTCCTCATGCTGTAGTCGGTGACACCTTGTCCAGAGTGGGAAGCAGAAAGAAAAAGTGGACCGGCAGACACCACTTTCTAATCAATGTCGAGGAAAACTGCAATACCTCCCACTCAGTTGCTTCTCACAGAGCAAACGTTCTTTTGACTGCTGCCGCCCGTCTTTGAAAGTACTGTGAAATATATAGACCTCCATTTGAAACAAACACATTCTAACTGAAGAAGTCCACTCAAATCTTAACTTAGGGTCTTCCAAGAGGAGGAGGACTGGTAAGAAGAAGGTTTTGCAACATCAAAATAATGGAAAAAGTAGAACGAGTTGAACTGTGACCTTTTGTAATTATGTCAACATTTTTAAATACAGTAATTTTTATACCACACTGGCCAGCTATTTTTATTCTCTACGCTTTTATTAGATGAAAAGGTTTCATACCCATTTGCTCTATGGAAAAAAACCAAACCTCTCAATAGTATAATTTACTAAGCTGTATAGAATTCTATAGAATGGGTTGCTTGGAGAGTCAAGAGGAGGAATACTGTGGAGCTGGATCACATGTTCACAGACGAGCACAATGAGAAGGAAGAAATGAAGCCTTCGTGAATGTTCTCCCTGAATTACTTCCTTCCTCTGGAGATTGCATAGATTCATTTTCAGATGGGAACCCAAACAAAGAATAGAAATAATGGGATAAGCACAAAGCCAAATTTAACTCCTCTTGTTGCCTTTCCAACTCTGTGCTGAATTACCACAATCTGTTCCCATGTGTATTCCCAAGTAGTTCAAAATAAATGAAGGACCCCGTCCCAGACCTGCACACAGGCCCGTAGGATGAAAGAGGAAAGCAGAGCAGTGAGGAACACAAAGGATTTTTCAAGCACGAAGGGACTTCACAGTGATGCATCGCTGTACCTGGTACACACTGAATCAAGTTGGCGACCATCGCACTAAAATGTGCCCGGATATCTTTAAGAATTTCTACTTCTTTGTCATTTTCAGCTTCTAGGAGCATGCGGGTCAGATCCACATATTCTAAGAACAAAGCTCCAAGGGCTAAAGTATCCCGTTCTAAGGCTCCATTTGTGCTGGAATTTAAAAAAAAAAAAAAAAAATTAAGCTCTCAGATGATTAGTGTTTATGTCAGAGTAGTAAATGCTTCATGGAAAATAAGATTCACTGTCCGAACTCGCACACTAAATTTGTTCTTGACCCACGGGCAGTGTAAATAAATATGAAAAAACAACAACAAGCTTTTTTGGACTTTTCTGAGTAAAAGTTAAAGGTAACATATTTAAAAAAAAAGGAAAGAAAGATAGGAAGAAAGAGAGACAAAAAGTGTTGAGGAGAGATGAACTCATTCGAATTTTCACCCTACCTGTCACTTATGACAGCTGCATCAGCCAGAAGCTCAAAAATTCGAAGTAGTTGTAGCCTTAACAAGTCCCGCCGTTCTCGGCGTTTTTTATTCTGTGTAGAAAGAGGTAATACCATTTATGCACGTGGGCAAAACAATAATAACTTTGCTTTGGGAAACTGTATTAAAGAAAAGCATCATCTAGCTATTTTCAATTTCCTAAACATAAAAGACGAGGGTATTTTTCTTTCTTCCAAATCCTTAGAGAAAATGCTTGCTATTACAGGCTCTAAAAGAAACAGATCCTAAGTGGGTCAATAAATATTTACAAGGTGGCAATGTTGAGAACTAATCAGCCTCATTTCCTAGATGCTTCCAGCATCTACTGAAAGACGGAGTCACTGAAACACAGAAAGGGACAGTGGACACAAAGAATCCCACCAGTTCTGGTCATGCAAGTTGCACTGCTAAAATTCAGCTACTTCTTCTATCTTATCTACTATATGGGAAGTATTCTTTATTTTTTATCCTGATACATTGTAAGTTTGTCCTTTTCAGAGTTCACGCCAGGGAAGATGTTGAGGAAAATGCTTCCTACGCCAGATGAAACAAATAATATTCTTGACCACCCAATTCCTTGTAAAGAATAAGTAAACCAGCTAAAACCCAAAATTCAATCAACTCAAACCTCCTGCAAAAGGACGTAATATTTTTACATACATAGGACTATCTAGGTTGTTTTGCCTTCATGAGTTTAGAACAAAATCTTTTAAAATAGGAACCGTATTATACTAAATACTCAAATCTGAGCAATAATAAAAATAACAAATTTAAAATATTAAGATTCACTGTTAAAAGCATTCTGGGTGTTTGTATTTTTTTTTAGGGGAAACCATTAAGTATGATCTAAATTTATACCATTGTCCAAATAAACTGAGGCATGAAGTATTTAAATTAAAAATCTTACCTCTGGTCTTCGTTCCAGAGCTTCTTTCATTAATGGATGAAGTTCTTCTACCAATTCTCTATGGAGGAAAAATGTCAAGATTTGAAATTCATTATTATTGACACCAAGTTTGTCACCAAATATATCCATTCAATCCTAAGTCATGTACTTTTCTCACTTTGCTTCTGACCTCAAAATGCCCCCTGGCCTTTCTGTTTCTCAGTCACATGGTGAACTAGAACTAGGTATTGGCCTAAGCTTTGTATTACTGGTTTTCATCCCAGTGTTACGTATATAATTTTGGCTCAATACATATTTGTTGACTTGATTTTGATTTCCTGTTCTGGAGTCCTCTATGGCAAAAGACCCTCTCTAAATGGCTAAAACAAACAATATTTTGTAAGTGACTCTTAAAATCAAAACACTTTACTACAGGCAGTGGGGATGAAGATAAAATCGAGTCCCTCACAGAAGACATTTTCAGTCTAACTAGAGCAAAAGAGACGGGGGCAGTTGTCATGGCACTATTTTTGGGATCTGTGCTCAGGGAACTGATAGTTGATTTTAAAATCAAGTGTTTTTGGAGGTTCAAAGATAAACCCCTTATTTGAGCTATAGGATAAATGCAAATTATGGCAAGTATTATAATAATGAGGTTTTCATCAAAACCTTTTCTCTAGTGAAGTAAAAATAAGTTTGATCATCTATCTGTCTGTCTGTCTATCTATCTATCTATCTATCTATCTATCTATCATCTATCTATCTATCTATCTATCTATCTATCTTTCACTTGTTCCCATTATCTCCAGTTCTCAGCTTTCTATCCGTGAATCTAATTATTTGTCTTCTTTGGGAAATAATTTATGAACTGCTATGTCAAGACAACAAAATTATGAGCTTTAGCCTGCTGCCAAGTATTTTATGCCTGAGCACCTTGCAATATTCTGGCTGGATGTTTTGTGCTATTAGACATCATCCTCCAGGGAAATCCGAAGTTAGGAAGGTACACTTCATGGCATTCTGTGCCGAGAGACAGAAAACCTGCATTCCATTTCAGATTTCTCTAACACAGATGCCAGCATTTCTTCATCAAAGAAATGGAAATAGTATTAATGATCTCCTCCAACAGCAACCATTTGCTGAATATTTACTGCATACATTTTTTTATTTTTTTATTTTTTTCATACATTTTTACATTTAATCCTCTCAGTCACTCTGTAAGATTGATTCTAAAATTATAATAATTTTTCTTTTTTATTAGATATGTTTTATTTTTATTTATTGTAACAATTTTACAGGTGAGGGAACTGAGGCCCAGAGACATTATGTTTTCCAGACCCACATGGCTGATAAATTATATAATCTTAGCCACCCTGAGGAATATTGAGGGGGTAAGATGTACAAGAGCACATGTCCCTGGGAAAGAATGTTAGGTTCTTAGGCTCTTTGGGAAAGAATGTTAGGTAATTCCAGGAATTGTTTTTCTTATTTTCCTGTAGTATTTCTACATGATTCTTTGTCTTAACTACTTAAGTAGTAAGGAGTAAAACACTGGTTAGCTGTCACTCAAGTATCAGAACTCGCTATTTTTTTTAAGAATAAAATCTGACTGTATATGTGAATAATGTAACGGATTTTTTTTTCAATGGCCTCTAAAATGTCTCATTAATTTTTCTTTTTCAAATAGGGTTTCTCGCAGATGCTTGGAACTTTCCCTTTCTATCTCTGTAAAAAAAGTCAGGATTTTAATTGTGCTTATAGGCGCTCATTGCTTTGCTGAAGTCTCCGGAGGCAGCCCGAGCTAAGACTTTATGATGGCTCTTTCAAAAGGCTTTGACACTGCCTCAGATGGAATGGTTATTTGATTAAAGGTGTGAAATGAGTAAGGAATCCAGAAAGTGAGACATGATGGTCCTATTAAGGCAGCTAAAGCACCTTCTAAAGAGATGGCCCAGTGTAACAGAATACTCCTGAAAGGGTTCTGTCAACGCTTAAGCTGTGAGAGCCTTGCATTTATAAACGGCCGATGAGCAGACCTCATTGTTCTGACAGCAAAGCCTCTGAACAGTCTGGCTCACTGGCGATGGACACTGAATTATCTTCACTTATGGTTCTCTAAAAGAAGCTTGCGCACATGAGATAAAATCTGAGACGTCAAATCAAAGCTGCAAGGACCACAGGGGACAAGCGAAGGCAGTCACGAGGATGCTTGCTCCATGCACGTCAAGCCAAGTGGACACAAAGGAAATGGCGCAAAGCCTATAAACTCCCCAGGCACATGCCAACACGCAAACACAAACTCAAACTCAAGTTAAAAACAGGAACTAAAAATTAATGAGAGCAGCAGCAGGAATGAATTTAGAAGACCTCATTGAGATGACCGTACCTGAAAACAAGGGAATTTGTTCTTCCAAATCCTAAAACTAAGGACTCTGTGATCTCAATGCCCTCTAGTCTCATCAAAGGCACCAGTTGCTTTAACAGAACTCCCACCGATGGGGTGCCTATGGCCTGAAACAAGTTGATTAAAAGTGAAAAAGAGGTAACATGGTAACTGATGCTTCCTTTAATCAAATGATGATTCCATTATAACAGTTTCAAAGTACTAAACCACATCCCAAAGCACTGCCATCATTTCAGAAAGAAAGAAAAAAAAAAAACCACAGACAGACATCAATTTCAAAACAGCGCAATGAATGCATTTTTCACCTGGGACACAAATTCTAAAGAATATTTTTATCATAAGTCTTCTTTTTTTTTTAAAAAAACCAATTAAGTCAACAAAACCATTCTTAACAAGATCATTTAATCAAGGCATGGTTTAAGGGCAAATACTTGGCGAAGAGTGAGAGAAACGTGGTTTGTAGGGCAGGAACCAAACCTCAGGGCGCTAATAAATATAAGTCACTCTATGGTTTAAGCAAGTTTCTTAACTTCTCTTTATCTTCAGTTCTCCACTTGTCAGGGAGGAATAATAAATTATGCACATCAACGCTCAATGGAATTTAGAAATGTGTAGGATGAAAATCTGATCCCACAGACTCCAGATGGCAGGCACAGTGCAATGTGCACTGTGAACTCTAGACAAACAAGCTAAAAAAAAACCTTACAGAATAATTCTTCTGAAGCATGTCACGTCACCTTGTTATCGTAGCTCACTGTACCATCGGGTGTGGTCGCCATGATTTCTGGAGTGGACGCTCTTAAGTGTCCCGGGCTCATGATACTGGGTTTTGCAACTCCAAAACAAAGAATAAGGTAATTTCTCCACAAGGTAACATAATTGTCTCCACTGCCGGCAGTGCTGGTTTTCTTGGCATTAATTGGGCTACTAGAAATATGGATTTGAAAACAGGAGTGAAAGTAAGTTCTGGACTTTAAATATCACTTATTAAATAAAGATCCTAGGAAGGGCTCAAATAGAGTTGAACAACTCTCTGTCAAGGCTTGTCTATGCTGTTAAGAACAATCTGGACAGGGAATGTCTCTACTGGATGGGAAGTTGAATAGAACTTGAAGACTGTTTTCACCAGTAAGGGTCTGACAGTCTATACTGGGGATTATTAAGGAAAAGAAAAAACGAACTCTGGACAAGAAAAAAAAAAAAAAAAGAACTTTTGACCAGTTTTTACTCCATGTTTAGGAGTCTGTATTAGGAAACACAGAAACTAGAGAGGATTATAATATGCCAATCTGTTAGATAAAAGGAGAATGTAAGAGGGCAAATGATCAACAACACCGAGGAAGACATACAATTCCCTTACTTGGGGTCTACCAGGGGCATGACGGACTGGAGCCGAGTGAAGGCGTATGGCCAGGCATAGCTGAGGGCTGTGGGGCAGTGTTTGGGCAGGTTCTCCTGCCGCAGGAAACTGAAGAGGCAGAGAACCCAGGGGTCTTTGACCGACTGAGCGAATATCCAGACATGGGAAGGGCTCTTCACGTCGTAATGGCTATTGACCAGGACTGCGTTCCACTCCACCAACCACTGCAGATCCACACTGTGGGTCAGCGGTAATGTTGCCTGCAGGGCAAGAAGTAGGCAATGAATCAATGCTCAACAGTAAATTACATGTCCTCATTGGGGCTCAGCCTAAAAGCCCCTTTGTCCATACTGCTTTTCCTGACCACCTCTGCAACGGGCCAGGCTTTGAATCTGAAACACCCTTCCCACACCTACCACATAGGATGTCGGTTTATAGCCACTGCTGTGTCCTATGCTGGGCTGCAAGCAGCTGAAGGGCAGAGTTTAGGGACATGGGTCCTATTTCGTACAGTTTTAACGTCACACAGCACTGTGCATTAGGACACCGAAGCTGCTCATTAAATATTTGTTGAAAAATATATGGCCTTAGTTAAATTAAACTCGACCCTGGATTTGCCGTTTAAAATTCTTTAAAAGCTATTATTACCTTCTGAGATTCATCAATGTGTTTTTATCCCTGTAACTAGTATCCTGGGCTTTTAAAAGCCATAATCTTGTTTATCTTTACTTGGACTAAACTACCTTCCCTTTGACTTAGGGAGATGGCAAAATGCAATCCCTTTTATGAAGGGCATTTCACAGATGATCTTTGAGGTAAGGGACCTACTTATTCTTGTCCTGTGTTATCAAGCCAAAACAATACTACATTCTAAAACTTTTCTGATCTATACCTCATATAAGTTTGTATGTGTCATTCTCTTTTAAGTCCAGAATATCAAAGTTTAGAGAAGACCAAGTTTCAAATAATTCAGCAGTGGTACCAGGAGAGACAATTACCTTTATGACTGTCGGGCAGTTAAAATGATCCTTATTATCTGTTGGGTTTACAGGTTCCCCTGGGTACGGGTGCGTCACTAGTGATCTCAGTGGTTAATGGGCTCTAGGGGGGCACAGCCTGAGCTCCAGAACCAGAGAGGAGATTCCAACACAGGCTCCACCCAAAGCTTGTGACCTGGGAAGAGTACCGACCATCCCAGAGTCTCTGTCTGGGAGATATTAATTTATGACTTGGGAATTATAATGCTAATCTCACCTAATCTTTAGGTGAACTAAGTGAGATAAGGAACGTAGAAACACCTGGTACAAAGTGGGCACATCCCACTTCTCCCTTTTCTGTGTATCTTCCTAAGTGCTGTATTGCTGATCTAGTAACCCCTGGCTCAAGATTTTGATCCTGATAAACAGAACATAATCACATGAATATCATCTGCAGGCAAAGAAAATATGGCTATAAGACAATTAAACTCGATTCCTCCATTCCATGTTAACCCAAACTGAATTTCTAAAAGAAGTAGGGTTATGCAATATCACTGTGAAAGTCTGCCCG
Source organism: Halichoerus grypus (assembly GCF_964656455.1). NCBI lineage: Eukaryota > Metazoa > Chordata > Mammalia > Carnivora > Phocidae > Halichoerus > Halichoerus grypus. The sequence continues at coordinate 68,900,408 of NC_135715.1, forward strand.
GCCTGGCTTAATAGTTTGAGGAATGATCGTTAGCACTACATCCATAAGCAAGAACAGGGCCACTAAAGGTAGTGCTCAGTCTCAGAAAGAGACCACGAAAAGGCTTTGTATTCATTTATAGCTATTTGTCAGATATGTCTGTATTCATTTATAGTTATTTGACAAGAAGATACAAGGGGCATCAGCAATGTGGATGCTGTGAACGGTCCCCAATCTGCACTGCCTCTTTTCAGCTAGTGAGCTGAAATTAATCCAGGTCCCCTTCCTGCACTAGACTGATTTTTTAAAAAATCAGATAATTAATATCAGTATCAATTTCCCTTCAATTTGTTCAGGAAATTGAAAGTTGCCAATATGCTCTTTAAAAAGGGAAGAATGTATTTGACTGACAGATAAAGGTGTCCTAGATTCGGAGTCCAACTAGGGTCAAGTCCGGGCCCTAACACTTCTCTGTGTGACTATGGCCCCACCCCTTAATATTTTTTGAGTTTCAGTACCTAGGAGGGTCAAAAAAGATAATAAATATGAAAGCACACTGTAAACTGTCTAAAGCATCACGTATAAGTTACACAATGGTGTTGAGCATGATATGAGCATGATAAATAAAGAGTTAAAGTTAAAGAATCTTAAGCAATTCTTCTTGAAATTGCTGTTTGTAAAATATCTATACTCCTAAGGTTCAAATTTTGTTTGAACTTTATCTGAACATTTCCTAAGCTAGTATCTGAAAACCTTGTCTTGTTTTCACAAGCACTGTTGTGTCAGTTTATTATCTGACACGAAACCCCAGAATTCTTCCACATCATTTTTCTTTGTCTCTCTTTTTCAGATAGGTCCGGAGCTTACACTTGAGAACAATTAGGAATCAGTACTTACCGAATCTGAAACTGCTACATGAATGAAACTTTCGAGAATGGACGAACTTAGCTGATCCATGACATCAATCATAGGCCTGTCATCGTCCTGTAAAAGGGTGGGCAATTACTCTCCATGGGAAAAAGAATCCTTCCCACCCACCCCACTGCGTTTGTTTGGTACATGAAGCAGAACAGCTTGCAAGATAGTGATAAGGGTTTTGTCACAGAAAAGTGAGTGCCAAGATGGTGAAAGGTAGTAGATAAAATTCCCTGTGATTCTGAGTTTAATCTTTCAAGTTTCAGTGGAAGATGGTTAGAGCTCCAACTTCACGTTGTACTGAAAAGACATGGACTTGAACTTCAATAAGTTGCACATGTATGCAAGGATCTAAACACCGGTGCCATACATCATCCAGCAGAGGGTTCATGTTGTCATGAAATTTTAGGGATGGAAACCCCAGAAGAATATGCCTTGCCGGACCACTAAAAGGCTACTTGCTTAAGTCACTCCTCTGCTAAAATAACTGATAAATTGTTGACTGCGATTGAATTTTAGTTCCAAAGAAAGTGCACTGGAGACTGACCACACACTCTGTGGTATCTTTGTTGTGTACAGCTATTTGGTAAAAGAAGCAAACTGCAGAGTATGGGAGAGAGCATCTTATGGAAAATTCTTCTACACAAATAGTGTACATATTACATATATATGTGTGTGTGTGTGTGGGTGTTTGCATGTGTGTGTATCCATATATGGATATGTATATGTTTGCCACCCTTTATTATAGAGAAGCTCAGAATTATAAAATTATCTACTTTAGAAGCCTTACAGGAAAGTCTTGGAATACCATTATTCATGTATGAATGAGAACGGTTACAAAACAATTGTGGCTGGGAAAAAAAACACATAAGCTCATAGATACAGAGAACAGATTGGTGGTTGTGGGGTGGGTGAAATGTGTGAAGGGAGTCAAAAGGTAAAAACTTCTAGCTACCAAATAAGTAAGTCACGTGGATATAATGTACGACATGGTGACTATCGGTGATAATACCGTGTTACATATGTGAAAGGTGCTAAGAGAGATCTTAAAAGTTCTCATCACAAGAAAACAATTCTGTAACTCTGTATGGTGACGGATGTTAACTGGACTTATGGTGGGGATCATTTCACAGTGTAAACAAATATAGGTTCATTATGTTGTACGCCTGAAACTAGTATAATCTTGTAGGTCAATGACACCTCAATAAAAAAAAAAAAAATTGTACAAAAACAAAGTTGTGGCTGGTAGACGAGAGCAACGTATGAGAAGTGTTCTTAACACAGTCTTGGAATAGAAATTAAGAGCACGGGTTTTATACTTGAAACTAATGTAACAATTATGGTCAACTGTACTTTACAAAGAACATGGGGTTCTGGAGGTATATATATATCTGACTTTCAGTTCTGGCTGTGTCATGTCCTCCCTGTTGACTTTTGGTTAAGGCATTTAATCTCCCTAAACCTCAGCCTCTGTATCTGTACAGTGGGTAAAATACTACTAATTTTTAGGTTATTGTGAAGGTTAAGTGAGATACTATGTGTAGCACACAGCACGATGCCGGACACGTCCACGGTAATGATTATCATTCCTATCAGAGTTAGAGATTTAATGCAGGTTTACCAAAATACAGCATGTCTTGGATATCCATTTACCAGATACCACAGATGTCCTAAAATATATCACCAAGCCATCTGAAGAAAAGTGAACAGAAAGGATTGTGATGAATTTGAAAATACTGGGTAAAGACAATGACCATTTTGTGGATCGGAAAACCAAGTGCAGGGATTTAAAACAGGAAAATGGAAAGTAGCATTTTTCTGAAGTATGTGACATAACAAGCTGGTCCTTCTTTCATCAACTTATGCAACTTATGGTTTGGTCACTTGTGCTGGCAGGTGATGAGCCTTAACATCTGAACAAGGGCATATAGCCCTTGACCAAGCGCAGACATTAGCTGGCCGATCATGCTTAATAATTGGCTTACTTCTCCTGTCTCGAGAGGACATATTTTCTTGTAATTTTAAGATTACTGAAATTAAACAAATTTTAGTTAGCCAGACTGTTTGATACCTTGATCATTTAAAATGGAACTCATTATTTTTTCAAGTTCATTCTCTAATAGAAACGTAATAATGTCTTCTTAATTTGACATATGCTGAACATTATGAAGGAAAATGATCTATGACTTAATCTTAAAATTCTTCACTGCTTAACCAAGGACAACCTCTTAGAGAATCAGGAATGGCTTTTCTATTGCTCTCAGAATATATGACATATCTCTTGGAGATCAAGAGTGCTCTTTCATAATCAAAAACCCATGGTGAATATTTTTTGACATCATGTGTGACATGGAGGCACATAAACTTGTAATGCATTATTCACAGGTTTTAATCTAAACTTCAAAAGAAAGAAATGAATTAGAAAATTCAGAAGGAGAATCCATACCTCAGGCTGACCCAGGGCAACAAATAAAGCTCGAATTTCCTTGAGTATTAAAACGGACAGTTTGCGTGTGGCCACCTGGAAACTGCAGAGTAAAACCAAAGCAAAGCCTTCCACAGCGTGAAGCACGCTGCAGTGGGGGCCCCGCTCCGACTGAATTCTGTGGCTGGAGCCATTTGCAATCAGCTGTCGGGCAATAAGAACACATTCTATATTCAGAAAAATAATAATTGAAGAAGAAGAAACTACTCATATGTGCATCTTTTGGCACATGTGATCTCATAATATTAAATTGCAATGACTTATAACCAGACAGGACTGTAAATTCATTATTATTCATGACAGATCATAGATCCCTTTTTTTCTTTCGACCCATTGTTACTTTGGAATACCATCAACCATCTGTTATCTCTGATAAGAGAGAACTTCCAAAGGCTATTAACATTAATAAGAACAAACCAGCTTCCATCCATATACCATTTGAGATGACACTATAAATTGAGTCAAAGTGGCCTCATTTGTTTCGACTCAGATTCCCTATAGACTTGTGGAGACCATTCAATTGAATTTTCAAACATTTACTTTCTAACCACACGTACTTACTAGTTTCTTGTGTTCGATTCTAATCTAGGTGTGTGAACATTTATGAGGTGGGTTCTGAAAGTTCCCAAGCCACAACGAAGTAGCTCTAAAGCGAAAGCAAGCCAGACAACAGGGCAGATTCCACATCCGTTTCAGTTTTCCTTTGACAAGCTCACATAACCCTTGTTTTTCTACCTATCATCCTTTGGCATGTGTACAACACAGGGAAACAGGAATGATCTAGGATCGGGGATCCTGGCCGTTCCCCCAGTGCTGTTGTACTCCCCTGAGCCTCCATGTTCCTCAGAATCTCAGCTGTGCTCTTCCCTCGCCAGGCCCTGTCTCCATCTGCTCATTGCCAATGTCAAGTTCACCACTGCCCTTGTTCTCCTCTGACAACTTCTCCATAACCTGCTCTTCAAAATGTTGTCATTCATTTTTAGCATTTAGGACTGAGGTGGGAAGGAATAAAGAAACCATAAGACTGCATTTTCTTCTCTATGGATATTGGACAATGCAACCAATATGTTGTAGGCTAGGATTAAAAAACAACTGGTGGGCAGCTAACTTTTATATACATATCCATATCCAGCTCAATAGGCATATCCATACCCGGCTCTATATCCATGCTTACAGTCATTTGCTCTTAGAGATTTATAATCATAATTCTCTGAAAAAAGCAATTTCCACTCTCTGAATGGCCTGGTGAATGATAACAAATCTAACCTGATGGTATATCAACCCTGAGTTTCTTGGTCACAATTTACCCAAGTTGGAAAAATTAAGGGCCACCACCAGGGAGAAACTTCCTAGGTAGCTGGAAGTAAGAACTCCAAAGGTTCTCCAAGCTGCAACTTATTTACACATATACTATATTAGGAAATATAAATTGGTGGGAAGAGTGTGAAAATCACCTCTGAATTTCTGATCTTGTTGGATTGTTCATAGACTTTTCCTTGAGTTTGTATGACCAGTTTCCACTGGGTGAGCAGCTGGAGCAGTAACTTCAGGGATGAATCAAGGAGCGTGTGATGCATGTCATTGACTTCCCGAAGTAGGAAGTTGGTAAAGCCAAATAGTACATCTTCTCTCCAGTCTGAGAAGTCAACAAGTAAACCCTGAAGAGAATTTTGTGCAATATGTCGCAGCTCATCGTCCATATGAATAGAGAGCCTGTGAAATGAGTAAAAGACAATAAAAGCCTTTAGTTTATTAATGTTTCTTTTAGATTTGTGATGGAACAAATAGAGCTCTCTGCTTTTATTCATGTCTCAAGAATGGGTCACCCTCTCGTCTATTCTTCATTCAGCTCCCCTCATGTTGACACCTTATAGAACCAGGGTACTTTTCTCAGAGCTAAGGAATTAACCTGGGTGCAATGCTATTAACTAAACTACAGATTTTATTCAGATTTCACTAGTTTTTCACTAATGTCCTTTTTTCATTTCAGGATGGAATCTAAAATATTACCTGGCATTCAGCGATATCTGAATACTTTTTAATACAATGTTGACTACAGAATAAATTAGTATCAAATCCTATCACTTTTAAGGATAAGAAAACTGAGTACCAGAGAAACTAAGGGACTTATCCAGAAGTTCAGTGAAAATGAGCAATTAAGGGTTAGATTAATGGTCCGCAATTGGTTTTGCCTCACCAAGGGATATTTGGTAACGTCTAGAGACATTATTGATTGTCACAACTCCGAGAGTGCTTCCATCATCTCTCTAGTAAGCAGAACCTACTGATGTGGCTAAACATCCTAAAATGCACAGGACAACTCCCTACAACAAAGAATTATCTAGACCAAAATGTCAATAGTGTCAAGGTTGAGAAAACCCAAGTCAACTTGGGTATTGGTGGTATAACCTATAATACCATAATAATATTAAATCATGACATTGGTATGAACCATCAGTTAACATCATGTTTTATAGATTCTTTTATTCATTTATTTAAGAAACAAATATTTTTGAGACCTCCTGAGATTTGGACACACACCCCTTCGGATATGGAATTCAGTAGGGCTGTGTCTATTGGCTGGGGAGCTTGCAGGAGCAAGGAGTGAAATGGTGCTAGAAAGGAAGCAGGGGCAGCTCAGTGAAGGGTCTGCAGGCCACCCAGGGAGGCAATACATTAGGGAAGGGGTTAAGGGTGTGTGCTCTGGAATCAGAATGTCCAGCTCAGTGTCTTGCCTCTGTCACTTACTAGCTATGTAACCTTGTGCTAGTTAGTCAATCTCTCTAAGCCTCAGAGCCCCATTTGGGAAACGGGGACAATAATTATACTTGCATTTCATAAACTTGTTGTGAGGTTCATGAAGATGACCCACATGCAGCATGTACCATCACACTGAGTGTGTAGCAAACACTCAGTAACTGGTAGCTATTATTATTAGAAAAAAAATGAGCTGTTATCTTGAAAGATATAGGGGAAATAACATGATTAGATTCACATCTGAAACAAAAAATAGGCAGGAATATGGAGGATGCCTTGGAGAAGCAACTAGAGTTGGGGCAGAGACCAGCTAGGAGGTCACTGCAGTGACTTAGGCAACAAGTTGGTGGGGGGGGGGGGGTTGGCCCAAGGCAGAGAAGTAGTGAGAAAGGGAAACAGATCAAAGACACTGAAGAGATAGAATTTCCAGCACTCAGCGGCCCGGAGGCATTCAATGTCAGAGAAGAAAATGGCTGAGTCACTGGGGGCCCCCACAAACAGGGCAGATAGTACCCTCAATGAAGGGAAGAAAACACTTGGACCCAGACTGTGTAGGAACTTCCTCAAAGTCTAGGATTCCAGCCCAGGACTTCTAACCCTTAATCTAAACAAGTCTGGTACAGTCCTATGTTTTTGAATAAACATGATTTCAAAACTTGAAAAGCAAACACCTTCCTTATTCTCTGAAGCATAAAGCACACTAACTGGTCCAAATTTGACACTGTAAACCAGGCATAAAGCTCATTAATGAGCAGATATATATCAAGTCAGGGAAAACATATTTCCTGTTCCAAAAGCAAGTGATGTTCTAGGAAGCTGCTGAGAAGGAAGATCTAAGCTGATTCTTCAGGTTAGACTTAGCCCACAAAGTCTAAAGTTTTTGTGGGGATCACAGTTGCTGAAGGAAAATGTAGAGGCTTTTACCCTGGGCTTCCAATTAAGGACTGTCTATGGCAGGAATTTACAAACTTCGTGTTTTAATCAGCAGCTATATTTTTTTCCCCCAAATTTTAAGTATAACACAAAATTTGAGTTGAAGCTGGGGTAAAGGGCCTAAAGCCCACCCATTTGGGAGGAAACATTACTCTATAAACAACAGCCTTGAGTCATTTTGCAGCCCATGGTTTAAAAATACTAGTTTATAAAAAACAAACAAACAAAAAATGCTAATTTATAAAAAACACTTGAAGTCATCTTCCCATCTTAAGTTCATCATTTCTATTTATTATATTTATACCTATCTATGGTCCTGAATGTTTTAGAGAATAAGCTTCTATAGATGACTTCCAGTGGAAAATACTTCCATAAAGGTGAGCTTCAGATTCACATGGGATCAGCTTAGTACTTTTGAATAATTTTGTTGTGTACAGGTACACGAGTCAGAAGGAAGTGATTTCAAATTCACAAACCAAATTCAGAAGAAAAAGATCCATTAGGAGAAACTGCCCATTCTTAACTGTGGCAGGATAAACAAATGGTTGTTAGGAAGAGGTGAGGAACCCGCTGTCCTGTAATATCACCAAGGGCAGCAGAGGGAGAAATGGTTTTATAGTGAAGCCCAGGAGACAATGGTTTCCAAAAGGAGGGATATGCTGACAGGTGGATGGTTAGCCTTTGGAATAGTTCACCAGAATAGTTCACCAGAAGTGGTTGGAATGTCTTCTCTGCAGGTATGAAAGAATGAACTTCCATCTATGCACAGTGCTCTGAACTGCATCTCAATTAAAATAAAATAGATTGAAGAAATAAGATTAAGTGGTTTATTGAAGCAATATATGCAATTAAGACTATAGTTCTCAGTTAGCTACTCAAAACCACCAACCACCTTCCACTGTACAGACATATACTGAAAAGCGAATGGTAAATGCTAATGACAAATAGTTTTCAGGTACCACAGAAGATTGTGGAATTGTGTGTGCATTACTTCATAAATTGCCACAAATTATACGGAAACACAGCATAAATAGTGTTTATCTGTCACTTTGAATCAAACCAATGACATTTGTCACTGCCATTTGGCTGCAGGAATATTCTGTACATTTGGGCAACCGACTTTACTCTTCTGAAGTTCAAATTTCCTTCTCTGAAAATAGGAATAAATGTGTGCTCAGCTTAAATGTGTGCACGAAAACGCATTGTACGTTGTACATCATGGCATAATCTGTTATTCAAATGTAAAGATGCCTAAAAATAATAACTAACATTTGCTGAGAGCTTACTGTGTTCTAGGCACTATGTGAAATTATTTATATGCATTATTTGATTCTCACAACCTCATGACAAATTGTTGAAAGGGGAGGGCAGAAGCTGAACAGCAACCCCTTCGTGAATATATAGTCTTGCGGGAAGTGACAGAGGATGGGAGCCTGTAGACCGTTGAGGGAAAGGTCCTTCCTGTGGTCAAGGGACAGAGCAGGAAACACCTGGGAGGACAGTCAGAGAAAAACGATGCCTATGGCCAAGGACACAAGTAAGCTCCCCTCCTATGTGGAGAATCTTGGGAGCACCCAGACAACTGGGAAGGGCAGGCTCTGTGAGAGCAGGAAGGAAATCCTCCCCAGGGATCTTATCGTGATGTCAGGAGGGCCTGTGGAGCTTCCATGGAGCCTAAGTAGAAAGATTCCTCACACTTGGCCATTAAAAGTGGGCTGAGCAATACACAAAATAAAAAATGTAGTAACTTGGAGAAAGGGGTTTACCAGTTCATTCCATACAACATTGTCATGCTAAACACACTAAGAAGTCTGAAGTTAGAGTGTCTGTGATCTTTAGCCATTACTTGAAATGCTGGGAAGGGGCCTTGGGGACAGTCATGTGGGACATATCCTTGAAACTCCTTATTCAGGGAACTGAGCTGGGGGTTGGGGATAGAGAGCTGGCATGAATGTTGGTCTTATTTTGCCAGTTATAAAGAAAACCAAGGAGCACCTGGGTGGCTCAGTCAGTTAAGCATCTGCCTTCTGCTCAGGTCAGGTCCCAGGGTCCTGGGATCGAGCCCCACGTCAGGGTCCCTGCTCAGGGGGGAGTCTGCTTCTCCCTCTCCCTCTGTCCCTCCCCTTCCCCCACTTGTACTCTCTCTCAAATAAATAAAATCTTTTTTTAAAAAATAAAGAAAACCAAGTTTTTCTCCAGTAGAAATGTACCATGGATGTAACCGTGAAGCATCTGAACTAAAAGGTCTCATACCTCTCTGACTAGACTGTATATCATCTCAAGAGTCAACTCAGTCCAAATGTGAGTGGACTATGGGGGAATAAAGTACCTACAGACTGGAAACCCACATTTATTGCTGTTGAATTTCTTCATTTTGTCCTCTGATCCTCTCAAGGAGATCTGAAGGGGCTCATTTTTCTCATAGGTTAACAGGACCCAACGTGTAGGTCGAGCACTCCATTATCTTTCCCTTGGGGAGAACAGCCTCCAGCTTCTTTTAAAGTCTATGGAAAAGGCCTCTTCACGGGCTTCCCATATAAGTACAGTCATTTTCTTGATTTCTAAGCCTTGAACTCTCAAGAATGTTTATTTGCTCTTTCCCCTCATAAAAACAGTACCCATTGCTTTGAGCTTTGTCAGAATGTACATAATAATAAACACGATGCACCATAAATAGCACTGACATTCCAACCATGTCTAACAGAATTCCCTTCTGGCATGCCTGGCACCATGGTCTGCAGATCCAGGCATCACTGGATTTGGGGATCAGAGTGATCCAGGGGTAAGAGTCTCCCACACAGTCACAGCAAAATAGTGTCAGAGGCTGTACCTGAACACTGCGTGACATTTAAAAAACTTAGTATTTCAAAGGCCTCGTGCACATAATCATCTCCAATTAGAACTTCACCGACATCAGCGAACTTTCCTTCTGCTTCAGTTTAACTGATAGCTGCTTTTTCCCTGCTGACACATTTTCCCCTGGATTAACCAAAGCGCATGTCTATGACACGTGGCCTTCTCCACAATCTTATGAAATAGGCAGTATTGTTCCAATTTTTAAAAAAGATTTTATTTATTTATTTGAGAGAGAAAGAGAGAAAGAGTGAGAGAGAGAGAGAGCAGGAGTGAGGGGAGGGGCAGAGGGAGAGGGAGAAGCAGACTACCTGCTGAGCGGGAGCCTGATCCCTGGGACCCTGGGATCATGACGTGAGCCGAAGGCAGATGCTTAACCCACTAAGCCAACCCAGGCTCCCCAGTATTATTCCAATTTTATCAAGGAAAAACGTCTGAGGGCTTAAATAATTTGTCTAGGTCACATGGCTAGTAAAATGGCAAAAGCAGGGATACAAAATTGAGGATTTCCAAATGATTCCATTTCATTCCCATTTTTTGGTATTTCCTCCAAATCTCTCAGATGGTGCTCTTCCATACTCTGGAAGCTCACAGGCCATGAGGAACGGTCTTCTGTCCCCTAATTTCTCACTGCCACATCCAGCCCCTTCACTCAGCAACCCCCCTTCTGTGCACACTGGACTCCTACTCACACAGCTCGTCCGCCGCTATCCCTGGCACAGGGACGGGCTGCTCTTACATTTCTGGGTGACCTTGGCACCTGACACCTGCCTCTCAGCATTTCCTTACTCTCTGGCTTTGCCAGCATCTTGGGACACTCAATATTGTAGTATCTTAGCCTCTTCTTCCTCAGCTTCCCCCACTCCCAAATCACCATGTTTCTTATTCTTTGGAAATCTACCCTTTGCTCCTCTTTAGATCTTCTCACCCAGAGCTGAAGCCCCTTTGTGATCCAGGCTTATGTTTCCCTCTCTTCCACTGCTTCCCCACTTCCAATGAATGTGTTCTTCGCTCACATTCTGGTTGTTAGCCCACAGCAAAATCCTAGACTGCAAATCTTTTTTTAACTTCATAATCTTCTTAAAATATGTCCTAAACTATGGAATGGAAGAAAGAAGGACACGTGGAATGGAGGTTGCTGATGACAGGAAAGAAGGGGTTACAGGTAGCAGTGACCAAAGCCAGCTAAAAGGGTGGACAGCTTTGGTCAGAGAGCACCAGGGCTTGAAACAGTCAACCTCACAAGCCAGCACCGTCCTGTGCTAGTGGTGACCGGCAGGAGGACAGGGACAGCTGTGTCTACGCTTGGAGGGCAGTGGCTACAAATGATATTAACTGACAGCAGGGAGTGATCAACAGGAGTCCAAACTGGCCGTCCAGAGCAGAGGGCATGATGACCACGATCACCAGGAGCATGGTGCTCCGTGGAGATACTCAGAAGCCATGGGGCGGCCATGGGTGGTCTGCAGTCACGTGGGACCAGGGCTTGGGTTATTTCATTTGGATATTGATGGGAAGGGTGCTCTCCGAGGGCTAGCGAATGCGGGCAAATGAGGTCATGCATAATGCATCTTTCATTCAGTCAACATTAATATTTGTTATCCTTCTCTGGGCTTTCTTCTATTCCACCATTATCAGATTAACCAGCCTGAAATATTTTTTATCATATTATTCTCTCACTTAAAACTCCATCGGTCCAAATGCCTCAGCTAATAGTAAAGATTAGCTGAAAATCTATCTCTCCAGTCTTTTTTTTTTTTTTTAAAGATTTTATTTATTTGACAGAGAGACACAGCAAGAGAGGGAACACAAGCAGGGGGAGTGGGAGAGGGAGAAGTAGGCTTCCCGCTGAGCAGGGAGCCTGATGCGGGGCTCGATCCCAGGACCCTGAGATCATGACCTGAGCTGAAGGCAGATGCTTAAAGACTGAGCCACCCAGGCGCCCCTATCTCTCCAGTCTTATTTCTAGGTCTTTTCATCATTGGCTTTCTAAATTCCCTTTTCTTTTTCTTTCTTTCTTTCTTTCTTTCTTTCTTTCTTTCTTTCTTTCTTTCTTTTTCTTTTCTTTCTTTCTTTTCTTTCTTTCTTTCTTTCTTTCTTTCTTTCTTTCTTTCTTTCTTTCTTTCTTTTCTTTCTTTCTTTCCTTTCTTTCTTTTCTTTCTCTCTCTCTCTCTCTCTCCTTCCTTCCTTCTTTTTCTTTCTTTTTTCAAATTAAGGATGATTTTGTTCTTCCTCATTCTATTCCCTTCATGTGCCCCATGTTTCTAAGGATTTCATATTCTAAATTGCTTTTAAGTAGCGTCACTTTTGATTTTTAAATTAAAGACACACATAACTATCAACTAGAACTTCATACCAACACGAGAAAAATGACACTTATTTCACTCTAACGACATAATTTCACTTAAAACAAATTAACTTGAGGTTCTAGTTGGACTGTGCATTCTCATAGACAATGTTGGGAGGGTGATACATATACGGCTTTTGGAAGCTTTCTGAAGCACTAAAATTAGTTAAGGATCCCTGTTACCCACCTTCTTGGCCCCCTGGGGGTCTATGGGCGTCAGACTGGGAATCAGACCCTGAATGAACTCTTCTCCAGGCAGATTCATCTCCTCATTTCCCGGCCCCACCCCTGTGCTCTTGTTCATGTCATGCTTTTCCTTTCTGAGTCCTATCTCAACCTCCACCTTCTCCCAGGACTGATCTGCTGACTTCCTCAGTCCCTAGTAATCCCTCTACCCACTGAACTCACGCATCACACTTTTTGTGCCATTAGTTTGCACAATTTCAGGCCTTGGATTGTTAGTTACCTTATGAGCTTACGTATTCGCTTTTACATTGGATTTTAAGCCCCTTGAACATGGGGAAAAAGACAAAAACCATTTTTTTATTTCCCCTTACCTATACATAGTACCTAGAATAATGCCTCATTTAGTAAATATCTGTCAATTTTTAATAATCATTCTTTTTTTTTTTTAGGACTCATGACAAAGGATTACAATCAGTTTAATCAAATACACCCACGGCAGTTCTCACTTACCTAGCCAGCAAGTCAATAAGTTCAAGTTTTGACATTCCATCAGGAAGCAGTCGGGGGATAGCAGCAACGCAGGTCCTGAAAAGATCTATTTTTGGCTTTCTCTCGCCCCTAGAATTTGAAAACAAACATAGGTCAAAGGCTATAAAAAGTTTTTAAAAAATCAATCAAGTATGTGAAAAAAGACTAGAATCCATGCCTTCTGAATCACTGTGTGGTGTTTACTGCATATTACCCTCAAATGTTTATGACCTTTATAGCTTGGCCAGTTCTAAGAGAATGTACAAAGATTTGATTCTTAGAGGTATACATCCAGAAAGAGAAATGCCAATGTCAACAGTATTCTACCATACAGTTTGCCATTCAGTTGGGTTCCATGGGCTTTGGTCCCTGTGGACTGCACTTAAAATACTGAATGCACTAACATGCCTAAATGCATCAGCATGTAACAAATATGGTGCAGTCATTCCTACACTCAGCATTTAAAAATAGGATTTTTGTGTATACAAGGAACGGCACCTCTAACAAGCATGACATCTGGAAGCTTCTCTCCCTAGTGAGTTATGCTTCTCCCCTGGAGGTCCCCACTGTCATTTAAAAAATTAAGTGCTTCCAAAAATAAGTCTTTCATAATGTCAAGTAAAATCCTGAAACATATATAGTTGTGCACTCAATTTAGAGTTTTAAAATTACTCTGATGAGTCTGACCTCTATGGAGATTCCTTCTCTCTTTTTATTGTCTTGAGAATATGAATGCTTAAAGATAATTAATGTCTTCTACATTCTGTTGTAAAATCTGAAGGAACACTACATTTTATGACAAATTATTTCGATTTTTAGTTGTTTAAATAGGTAACTGATTCTTAACCACATATTTTATCAAAACCTTTACGAAAAAACTACACCACCCATCAAATCCTTCAAAGAACCTAAGTGATAAAATATAACAACATATTAACATAACAACATAATAATATATTTAAATTCTGATAATTCAGTCTTCTGAGAATAAATATAAAACTGTCAAGAAATTAATGCTATTGTAGGACACAAAGACAATGATGAAAATGCAAAGTAGAATAAAGTCATTCTTTCTTGGAATAGTAACTGTGGTCAGAATAGAAATGCAGCAAGCAGAATCCACCCTCTCTATAACCAGACAGCAGTTTTGCTTTTTAGCCTGGCTTTGTTTTAACTTTGTTAGGAATGAATATAAAACTGTTCATGTGAAAAATAAAACATATACATTGACTTCTCAAATACTCCATTTTTGCAGAAAGTTATAGGGTGATTTTCTGTCCTTTTCCATAGTCCTTTCTGCATGGAAAGAGAAGGAGCCTTTGCACAGTGGTTTTTTTTTTTTTTTTTTTAGAATTTTTATTTATTTGACAGAGAGAGACACAGTGAGAGAGGGAACACAAGCAGAGGGAGTGGGAGAGGGAGAAGCAGGCTTCCCACCGAGCAGGGAGCCCAATGCGGGGCTCGATTCCAGGACCCTGGGATCATGACCTGAGCTGAAAGCAGACGCTTAATGACTGAGCCACCCAGGCGCCCCTGCACAGTGGTTTTTAATCAGCTGAAGGAATGAGAAGTCTTCAGGTGACATCCTCAAATACCTGTACTGAGTTAGAGCCTAGGGATGGCTCTTAATTGTTCATTTGCAACACGGTGAGTCGTTTAAATAGTTCTCCTAGCTTGCTCACCAGATGTTTTAAACAGCTGGGATTATTTTCATATCTGTTGGAAAACAGATGACCCCGTTGACCTGAATTTGTAAGGCAAATTTCGCCAGGCTTCCAAGCTGATAAAACGAGCCTAGATTAGAAGCTCTAAGGGGTGCATGATTTCCTACTACTGCAGTCCTTGTTCTCTGGGCTTTTAAAGATTTATTTATTTTAGAGAGAGAGCATGAAGGGGTGGGGGTAGGGGCAGAGGGAGAGAAAAAAATCTCAAGCAAACTCCCCGCTGAGTGCAGAGTCTGAGGCAGGGCTCCATCTCACAGCCCTAAAATCATGACCTGAGTGGAAATCAAGAGTCAGACACTTAACTGGCTCCCCTCTCGGGGCTTTTATAGGAAGTGAACCCCGCAAAACATGATTTTTATGAACAGATACTGTTATTATCATGTACCACAAAGGGGATGAAGAATGGAAATGGTGCAGCCATAGAATGCTAATATTCAAGTTTATACCCTACCCAGGATATGGGAAAGTGAAGGATTGACTATCAACTCCAATGATGGTTTCCATTTGCATGGTGTGGACCTCAACTGTCTTCCTCCAAATGCTTATGTTTCTTCAATGTTTCTTTTTGTCTTTGGGAAATGTAGCAATGAGTTATTTTCCACTCAGGGACCTGCCTTAAAATGTAGCAAGGAAAGTATTCCTAGCCCTATTTGGGGGGTCTCAAGATGAATAGGGAAAAGTAAAGAATCATCTTAGAAAAAGTTTAAGGTATTGGTTAAAATACAAACAAAATGTTTACAGTTACATTTAAACCTGTACCTTTTTATGGTTTTGAATATATTGTTTTGGTCCCGACCCTATCGTATGATCTCTTGATTGTAAATATAGTTTTCCTTTAAAAGCTTTTTTTTTTCTTTTACTAATTTTAGGGGAAACAACTACAATGCAGAAGTTTTAAAAGCATTTCTTATATCTTCTACATTACCAATTGAAAATTGCTTTGATATATTGAAAAAGTATATACTAATGAGGTTAAAGGTTGACTAACAATCTGGCAATTTGTGAGGTAAGAACTGGAGCTGGAGACAATACATCTAATGTTATTCATCTTTGTCAACTTCAATTTTTGTGATTATTTAAATGTGATCATTTAGGGGTGCTGGGTGGCTCAGGTGGTTAAGCGTCTATCTTTGGCTCAGGTCATGATCCCACCAGGGTCCTGGGATTGAGCCCCACATCAGGCTTCCTGCTCCACGAGAAGCCCTCTCCCACTCCCTCTGCTTGTGTTCCCTCTCTCACTGTGTCTCTCTCTGTCAAATAAATAAATAAAATCTTAAAAAAAAAATAAATGTGATCATTTAAATCAAATGAATGGCAAGCTGCAGGATAATATGCATTGTATAATCCCATTTTTGTACAGCAAATGCATATATACATATATTTGTGTTGACAAAGGGAAAGTTCTGGAAGGAATCACACTGAGTCAAGGAATGGTCGCAGATATCAAGTGGAGCTCTGAGAAGGGGGTTTTCCTTTTAACTTCATATACTGCTAAATGTGATTTAAAATAATTCTGTATACTTTACTTTGTCTTATCATGTATTGTTTTGTTTTGTCATACTTCATTTTCATATGCTGCCACTGTAATTAAAATACACACCCACAATATGAATTTCCCTGTATAGGTAACAACCTTCTGACTAACTGTGGTGTTTAGAACTGGAGATGCTAGAGGACCAAAGGAAACTTTCCCGATTACGTTTTTGGGGAATTATGCCCCAGGTGTCAAATATAATTTAATTCATAGTCCAACAACAAAGTCTGAAGTCTCTTAGAATGTAAAGTTATAACCTAATCCTAGTTCCTGCCATCACGGATCAAAAGCAGCAAATTCAAGTTGTATGAGTTTCTTCGGCAGAGTTCTAATTACAAAGCCACAGCTTAGATTTTGACGAAGAACACTTGATTTCTACATTCAAAACTACAGGTGTTTTTGTTTTTGTTTTTTTTTTAAGATCCAGTATTGCTACGACATGGTTGCATAGAGATTATTAGGCACATTTAACTCTCACAGTTCAGGAACGGTCACTAGAAACAAGTGGATTAGAAATTTATAAAGATAGAATGTTTGTGAACTGGTGATGACACTATAGCACATAGGTTGTGATAGAGCTCGGGAGCAAAATATCACTTCTGGAAAATGTGGCCCAGTGAAAGAGTCTTGGGCTCCATTTTCTAACTTACTGGCCTAATGATACTTGAGACGTAACTGAAATAGATCAATCTCAGGTTTGACTTTAACTTTCGAGTTAGTCAAATACTGTCAAAGGACATTTTTACTATCCTTACCACTTCTTAGAACTCTGATGCTAGGAAGAGGAGAACAAATACAGAATAACTTGGAAGAATAAATGAGAAAAGTCTCTGCTGGTACATCGTGGCTAATTAACAACAGTGCTCACTGTACTCACGTGATCATGTCCTCGGGTTCTTTGTTTAGCATCTGAACGTTTGTTAGCATCATACACCTTCCTACTTCTTTATCAAGGTGCCTTAAAATATTGTCCACGGCTTTTCGTACTTGAGAGTAATATAATGACATGCCTGGAAAACGTGCATTACAGTTACATCTTTGACTAAATCCATCAAGGAATGAAATCCTAGTCTGTTCATCCTCTATGACATGTTTTTACCGGAGACCATCTATGGGTCATTCATTAAGCAGATCCTAATTCAATCCTTTTTCCGCTGAACTCTTAGCATAGTATCCTGGACTTGGTGGATGTTCACCAAATAATCACTTGAATTTAATAAATAGGAATTCTAATTGTTCAGAGGGAAATATTTTCTTGAAGAGTTAAAATAAAAAGGAAATGGAAAGTTTTACTTTTGAATTTTTATGTTTTTGGTTAGTACAAGAAAATTCACCATCGTTACTGATTATGTAAATAAAAATTAATTCTCATTTGGAGTTAGGATTGTAATAACTTTATTATTCTCTGAAACGTATGTGTGGATTTTTTTAGTAAAATAAAAATGACTTTTAAATTTTAAAATGAAGGAAAATGAATTTTAGCTATAGTATTTTTACTGCTCTCATTAAATACAGTGTCAATGTTCTACTATGGAAGACAAATATGCATAGCCTATGTATTTCATATATGTATATGCATTTTATATATTTATGTATATAATGCAAATGAAAAACAAATTGTTTTGTATTTAAAATTTGTATTTCAATGAAATAATTATTAATGATTATTTCTCATGCATTAAATCTTTCTGAACTCATTTGAGCATTGCCTAATTAAAGATAAATATTTTAAAGCAAAAAGTCTCCTCAAATTTCCCTCAGGTGTTCGACATAAAAATTATTTTAACAAAGGTTGTGGGAGGTTTCTAAATTCAGGTATTCAACAAGGAAGAAATCATCTCTTTGGATTAAAATAGCTAAACTAAAAAGAAAATAATCTCATGCAGGCTAAACCCACAATATAACCTGGCGCATGTGGGATTTGGAATGTTTAAAACACAGATTAAACTAATTTTACTGAAAAAAAAAAGGAAAGGAACTATAAAAATGAACAAACTAACAAATGAATATTTATATGGTTGCTTTATAAACAGGATTATCTACCAAAGGATACAGATGGCTTAGAAATTTACTGTAAAATGTAGATAATCAATATTAGGAGTTTGAAAAGACCACAGATAAAAGTCTAACATTTAAATGGCAAAATGTTTACCAGGAAGTTCCAGAAAGTTTAAAGGGCAGTAAAACAAAGCACAGCATGAATCAATCAAAACAATTAATGTTGGAATGTCTCGCCAGTTACTTCTATAAAATTTTTTTAACAGTGTATCTCACTGAGGGTAAGGTTCCACTGGTCATTATAAGGGCTTAACAAGGCCCAGCTCTAGCACATCTTTAAGACCCACCTATCATTTTGGCTTCTTCTTCAGTTAGCGTTTTACTCAAATATGTTTTCTTCACTCTCAGTGTGTTTCCTGAAGGGAGAACAGCTCCTGTCACTGGCATGGGAGGCTCACCATCTTTCTGCTGCAAGCTATCGGCTATTACTAAGAATGCCCGTAAACCAATGTTCATTCTCTGTAAGAGATAATGTGTTCATGATAAAAAGAAAAGCCCAATTATTGTAGTTGAGTTAAACCATCAGTCTTTGAGAGAAGTCAGCATGGCGTGCTATCCCGATTAGTATGAGAAAGTAATTTAGAAGGCACAAGACTTTAGGCCAAACCTATGAGCGTAAAATGACGTTCCTGTCACTGTTTGTTGGCGCACCACAAGAAAACCACCGGAAAGATTTTCACCCTACTTGGAAGGTATGTTTGAGATGGTCACACCCAAGGAATTCTGGTGCACCTCAGAGGGAAAGGCAGCCGTCCTCTGGGGCAGCTGCAACTAAAGTAAACTGAGGTAAACAAGGGACTCCTATGTCTCCTGGAGGGAGAGAGATGCCACATGTGTTAATTCACAAAGACTGAATGAAAACAACAGGAATTCCAACTGTGAATCACAAAACACAAACGGTCCGCTCTGAATTGCGGGATGAGGACTCTTGATTCAAAAAGACTGGCAAGTTTGAAAATGAATTTTAAAAATTCCATGCCACTGAACCGTGTTACTGATAAAAACACATGAGCTTATGAGAAGAAATGCCATTCTGGGCCAGATCATTATCTTCCTCAGGCTCAGGGAAGGCGTAATATTGGCTCTGAAAGATGACTCAGTGAGACAGTTGCTACCAGTAGCAATGTCTTAAAAGGTCAGAAGGTACTAAAACATCTGTACTTCCTCAACAGCCATGTGTAACACATTTATACTCATATTTTCATGAAGTAATACATGAATATATATTATACGAAGTAATAGGTTTCCAGAGTAGGCTACTACCTGCAGCAGAAAATAAACTTACTACTACCAACAATGATAATCTAGTCATAATTTACCGAGTCCCTAAAATGTATCCGGAATTGCTCATTAACTCTCATTTTTAAAACAGCGATGCAAGGAATGTGTAACTATTCCCATTTATCAGGTGAAGGAATTGAGGCCATATAAGTAGTAGGTAGAAAGCTAAATGTCCAAGTCAGGTTTGTCCAAAATGCCTATTCTGTGGTACATGGTTGCATTCTGTAACAAAAAGTAATATAGACTTCTATTCATTTTGGAACTATTTATTCAAGCCTCAAGGAATAATGATATTTCAACCAGGATTTGGTGAACATTTCTCTGGCTCATTTGTATCCATGCAGCGTGTACTTTATGATTTTATAGGCTTTAATAATATTCTCTCTCCAGTTTCTAGAATGAAAGAGCATTAACTTTAAAAAATTTAACTGTGCAGGGAAGTCCATTCGTTTCCTCATTTATTTTAGTAGTTCATGAAATATGTTCTAGGCTTGTGTATTTTTCTCAAGACACAGCAATGTTTTGGATAAGGAAGTAGAATGTTCAATTCAGGAAATGCAGTATCAGTAGAATAACCGTGGACTGATGTAAATGGTCAAGCCTCAATTATTTGCAAGTGGCATATCCAGTTTATGAACCACCCTGGCCAGTTCTCTTAGTTTTCCTTCCCTCTGGATAACACTAAAGGCAGAAGTAAGATGGGATAGTTTGGGACACATATTTTTGATTTAATTTCATAAACAATTTCTTTTTGTATTTTGGGTAGTTCTGCATCATACCTCTCCCTTCTATTATCTGTCTGGTCTTAAGAAATCATTTAACTTTTCCAAGTCCAAGTCTCAGCTTCCTTTCTGTAAAAGGAGAGCAGTAATACCTATTGATCATACAGGGCTATGGTGAGGTGCCTGAAGAGTTCCTGCTGTTAATTATATATCTGTAGGTTAGAGTCTCCACATTTATTTTTTAATGTCAAGTTTATTGAGACATAATTCACATAGAGTAACACACTCTCTTTTTAGTTTAGTTTATGATTCTTTGAATTTTGAGAAACCTATGTAGTCAGGTAACTGCCATCAAAGTCAAGATACAAAATTATTTCCATCATCCCAAAAAGTTCCCTCGTGCCTCTTTACAGTCACTCCACCCCCTAACCCAGCATCTGACAATCATTGTCTAATTTCTGCCTGATAGTTTTGCCTTTTCCAGAATGGAATCAAATGGAACATAGCCTTTTGTGTCTTGCTTCTTTCATTTAGCATCAAGCTTTTGAGATGCTGTTGCAAAATCAGTAGTTTGTCCCTTTTCATTGCTGAATAGTATTCCACTATATTGATGATGCACGACTTGTTACGCACTCACCAGTTGCTGAATGTTAATTGCTTTCCTATTTTTAGTGGCTATCACTAAAGCTGCTATAAATATTCATACAAACCTTTCCAGACTTTCAGAGTTTTAATTTCTCCTAGATAAACACCTTGGGGTAGAAACGTTGGATCATTGGGTAAGTGTACATTTAACCTTAAAAGAAATTGCCAAATTGTTTTCTAAAATGATTGTGTCTTTTTGCATTCTCACCAAAGTAGTATGAAGTTGCAAATGCTCCAAATCCTTCTCAGCACATCTCACTGTGGTTTTAACTTGCATTTCCCTAATGATTAACAATGTTGAACATCTTTTCATAAGTTTATTGGTCATTTGCATTTCTTCTTTGGGGAAGAGGATCTTCATTTTGCCCATTTAAAAAACTGGGTTGTTTATTTTCCCACTGCTGTGTTGTGAGAGTTCTTCATATTCTAGGTACAAGTGCTTTATCAATATGTGTTTTGCAAGTATTTTTGCCCAGTCAGTGGCTCTATACTTTAATAACAGTCTTTATTAAAGTGCAGGCATTTTTAATTTTGATGATGTTTATCAATTTTTTTCTTTTGTAATTTATGATTTTTGTGTCCCAAGAAATTTTCACCCAACCAAAGGTCACAAAGATTTTATCTTATGTTTTCTTCTAGAAGATTTACAATGTTGGATTTTACATTTAGGTTTATGATTCATTTTGACTTAATTTTTGCTTACTGTGCAAATTATGGGCTGAAGTTCATTATTTTGCAAGTGGATGTCCAATGGTCCAGCACCATTCATTGAAAAGACTTTATCCATGGAAACAACTTGAAAATGTTGTTGAAAATAAAATTCACCTTCTATGCATGGATCTTTTTCTGGATTCTTTATTCTGTTCCATTGGTCTTTATATTTACTCTTCTGCCAGTATGATAGTACTGTAGCTTTATAGTAAGTTTTGAAACCAGGACGTGCCAGTCCTCCAATTTTCTTCTTTTTCAGAATTACGTTGGTTATTCTAGTTCCTTATAGTTTCCATATAAATTTTCGAATCAGTTTATTGATTTCTACAGAAAATGCTATAGGGATTTTAATTGGGATTATTATTGGGATTACAGTTTAATATATAGATTAATTTGGGGACAACTGACCATTTTGATATCTTTCAATCCACAAACATTTTTCTCCATTTATTTTGGTTGTCTATGATTTTCCTCAATGTTTTTTAGTTTTCAGTATATAAATCTTACACATAATTTGTTAGCTTTGTTGATATTTTGTTTTCATTGCTATGTAAGTTGTTCAATTTCTATTTTTCATTACCATAATATAAAAATACATTGATTTTATATATTTATCTTTTTTTTTTTTAAAGTAGGCTCCACACCCAACATAGGGCTTGAATTCATGACCCTGAGATCGAGAGTTGCATGTTCTACTGACTGAGCCAGCTAGGTGTCCCTATATATTTATCTTGTATCCTGCAAACTTTCTAAAATGATTACTAGTTAAGTAGGTTTTCTGTAGGTCCTTTGGTATTTTCTACATAGGCAATCATGTTGTCAGTGAATAAAGAGAGTTTTATTTCTTCATTTCCAATCCTTATACCTTTTATTTCTTCTTTTTGCCTCTGGGACTGGCTAGGACCTCCAGGTCCATATTATTTTAGGTCAAGGCAAGAATGAGAGAAATGGATGGCCTAGAAACTTCTCACAGATGAGTAAATTCTTATGATGATGAGGATGCATATAGGACGCCATCTTGGTCTGAACTAAAATGAGACATGTTAACTGGAAATTATTTAATTGTTGAATGGTGGTGCACTATAGACTTTGTAGTAAGAGAATCCTTTACATCTCCAGGCCTTGTTCCACAAGCTATTTCCAAAATATTATTTAAGACACAAACTGAATATATTCCTTGAGAAACTGTGCCCTACAACATATTTTATCAAGTGTGTGACATCTGCTTTATAGACTATTCTCATCCTTGTGTGTGCTATGGAGTGGGGTCCTAAATATGCCTTTAAGCTTCTAATTACCAACTACAGATAAACTCTCTCTTAACCCTATAAGCTCAAGAGAAATGAAAGAAGATACTCAAATATCTTTTTGTAGTTTTTAACATTAAAAACCCCAAATTTCCAACTGCTCTGCACAAAGAGGTTAACTAATTAATCACTGATTGAGGAGTTTGAGGGAAGAAAAAAGGGTAAGTTTTATACATGGTGATACTGATGGTAGCTTTTAATATGTTCTTTTTAGACTAATAACCTGGAAATTCTGAGCACTGTTGAAGATAGTAAAGCCATGACTCCTGAGAAGTGAAAAATATTCTGAGAAACCTTCCAGCAGGACAAGGCTCTTTAGCATAGGGTCCTGGGCCTCATTACAGCCCAAATGCCCTGGATTTGCATAGACTTTGTCCCTCTCCCCTTGGCCCACTGACCCTGGCTGCAGCCATTTCACAAGACTGTGATATCATTAGACACCAGACAAAAACTCCCAAACTCCCATTTTGGGGTTCCTCCATGTATCCCTAGATATATGGCAACCTTAGCACCAAGAAGAGAATACAGGCTGTGGTGGGAAGAAGCATAAGGAAACCAGGAAACCTGGTTCCTCTTACTGCTAACCAGCTGCTGATTTTGAGCCTCTGTCCTTACTGACAGAATGAAGGAGCCAGACAATATCACACTGATGATAGGAACATTCTTAAAAAAAAAAAACAAAAAACTATGGTGGGTTTTTTTTTTTTTTTTTTTGGCTTGTTTGTAATGTCACAATATCACAAGTATTCCATGAGGTGATCTAGAAAAGTATTTTGTTCATTTTACTGGCAAAAAAAGCTGAAGTTCAGAGAGATAAATGTCATATAGCCAGGAAAAGTGGTAGAGCCTATGTCAAGAGCAAATCTAATACTGCTGTCTTCTGGTTCAGTGTTCTGTCTACAATATCAGAGGGAAAGGACTGCAAAGAGGAGCCTGCCAGGCACAGTTCTGTTGGCCCACAGTGTTTTTAAAGTTTAAACTTGAATGTGCTTCTCATTTGCATAGGTCACTCCAACTGTGTGTCATACCCATCATTTCCATGATCTGCCTGGCCCTTGAGTTGTGATGCTGTCACAGAAACATATATTTATACATGATTCAATTTCACTGGATTTTAGTATTTTACTATTACATGTATTCATTCTTCTCTGTTTCATCACTTCCCAATACTCAACTTGTTAATCTGCATCAAAATAGTTATATAACTGACTATTTAAATAAGTACTGACTAAATAAAACAACCTGACTTGTAGTGGCAGATTATCTTTTTTGGGCGAGGTTTACTCTATTATACAAGAACTGAAAATGGTAGCGAATCAACCTGCCATCATTCTAAGTCTATTCATCCAAAATCTGACTTCTGAAATTCCATCATCTATACTATTTAGTCACATAACATGGACAGAAACAAACAGAAGACTTTTTAGAGAAATGTCCTTTGCCCTATCCCCCAAAGTTACAAAGCAAAGGTATGTCTCTGTCATTACATGCTCTGTTAGAAGTATATAAAAGGATCATTCATACCTCTGGATTGAGACTGAAAGCTTTTGCTGGTTTTCCCACACAAAGAAAATCAAAAATAATTTCTTTCATTGCAAAATCTAAACGTTCCTGTAGTGAAAAAGGGAAAACAAAACAAAGATGTTAAAATACAAATTCACCGTGAAATGTCTATTTTCATTCTAGGTACCAAACAGTTGGCTGCTAAAAGAAGCAAGATACTGCTCAATTTTATGTGTCAAGAGAGTCCCTGAAGGAAGACCATGTCCACTGGAACCTTGGGTGAAGCTGCCTCTGTTTTCATGTGGTGCACAAAGATGTTTTCATTATATAATATGTGGAATTAGCCCCTAAAGCATGGAATGACTAATGACAAAACAAAAAACAAAAAACAAATCCCCCAAAATGAAAACCCTAAACACCTGGAGTGTCTGGGCTTTTACACAGTCTCAACACTTCCTGCTTGTGTTACAAATGCTGATAACTTCTTGAAACTCAGTTTAAAATGTGTTTTTAAAAATACCACTGCAAGGGGTGCCTGGGTGGCTCAGTCGTTAAGTGTCTACCTTCGGCTCAGGTCATGATCCCAGGGTCCTGGGATCGAGCCCCACATCGGGCTCCCTGCTCGGCAGGAAGCCTGCTTCTCCCTCTCCCACTCCCCCTGCTTGTGTTCCCTCTCTCACTGTGTTTCTCTCTGTCAAATAAATAAATAAAATCTTAAAAAAAAAAACCCACTACAAAATGACTATTTTCTCCTATTCTCTAACATTTCAAATCTTTTGGCTCATATTATAATGGACAATTCTGCAAGTGAAATGAATATCCAACAAATAAGATACATAATGGTACTTAAGTAAGAAAGCATAAGCCAGATTTTAATAATTTGAGACAGTAGCTACTATGATAGGATACATTCATTTTATACAACATATTCCAGAATAATCAAAGTACATGCTCAGCCACGTGATAACTACGGGCAGAAAAATCACATTAATTCATCTGCCTGCAAAGCAAGTTATGTCTTTTCTCTAAGTGCACATATTACAGAGGCATCTCATTATACCAAACACACAGAGAGATATCAAATATTAAATAGTCTGTGAAGTAACAACTGAACCCTCCATCTTTATATCAGTATCAATTGTACCTAACAGCATTCTCATGCTTATAATTCCCTTATCCACACAGCATTCTGAAGTACACTGGGCAAGCATTTCGCCCACATTTTACAGATAAAGATATAGAAGAAAGACGCTCTCTGATTTGTTAAGGGTATAGAGCTGGCTTGTGGCAGAGATTGAACTGGAATAATTATCTTCTCCCCTTGTTCTGTAAATTGCAAGGAAGTCAAAGTTGGGGTGTTTTAAAAGGAATAATCTTGGGTCTATATAGTAAACTAAATACTAAATACTATGTTTATTATTATTGGACCCAGTTTTTAAGGAAATTAATACCTGCAAAGTTATTAGAAAAGTTCTTGGCAAAGAGTAAGTGCTTAATAAATGCTAATATTTCTATTTCATTCTTCTTTCTCACAGGGTGAAAGAGCATTTTTATTCACTCTTCAAATTTCACAAAAATCATCTTTTGATTTCCTCCAAATGTCAGACTCTTTGCTTCCTCCTGACTTGCAGAATCCAGAGCAGAGAGTCAGGACAAAACAGGGACTAGGAGTCAAGAGACCCTTTTACTAATAGGCTCTGTGACCTTAGATGAGTCACTCAAACTCTGTCTCTCAGTTCCTTCATTTGTCAAATGCTGAAAACATTTAATGTACTCATGTCACTATTTGTTTTGAAGCAAAAAAAAAAAAAAAAAGCTATGTGTGAAAACACTTACAAAACCATTCTGAAAAGTCTTTATACATAAGATACTACTTTAGACTCTTCATCTGGTAGTACTTCCTAGGAAAGAGACTGGCTACTTGAAGCCCATTAGATTACTCCCACTGCCAGAAGCTTCTCCATTACCTGGGCAATGAACTGGATGATTTTCACGAAGATGTTCAGAGGCATATCCCTTGGCACCACACCACGGGACCCTTTGGGGAAAAGTGTTGTGATGATGGTTATAAGACGGCTGAAAGATAGGGAGAAAAAAGAGAAGACAAGCAAGATTGGCTGAGCTCCAGTTCTGTAAGGGAAAATGGCAGATGTTTCATCTTATCTAAGTATCAGAGAGAATTTGGAAAAAGAAAACAAACCATTTCATCCCTTTTCCATTAGCATAATTACTCTATGAAAAGTTTTTCTGGAAAACTAAAGGCAGCTGGAAAATTATAGCCATTTGCTTTGCTAACATGGTGAAATGCAGCCTTGGACATGGAACCTCCTGGTCCTGGTAGATGCTGAAATTTCTGTAATGGCTGCTGAGCCAATGACTAAGGAAAGCTTGAAAATGTCCTTACCACTTAGATCTTTTAGAAACTGTCAACTGAATAGTTTGTAGTTTGGTTAGTACAGGTAGCAATAAAACAAAACACCCTCTCCATTGGCTGAGAAATGGTTACTATTAACTCAGTAATATAGTTACCATTAACCCAAACCAGCTCCTTACCTCTGAGTAGCTGTGTTGCTTTCACATTTAATTCGAATCATGTAAACCCAAAGTAATCTGTACAGAGATTCCAGTGCAACTCGAGCCATCTTGGGGTCTTTATTCTACAACAGAAACCGGGATGTAAGATAGTATTTGATTTAAGATTTAATTAAGCTTAAGTGGAAAAAAAAGATTAAATGGTAATGTATGGAGAATATTCTTTTCTGAATTCCTAGAAATGCAGGGTCCCCACAAGGCACCTGTATCATCTGGGACTTATGGGGTATTTGACTTCAGGTGTCCATTGGGTAAATAACCTATGAGGAGGGATCTAAATAGCCATGAGGGCAGGACAGGGTAGTTCAGGGGGAAATCATATTATTCTCTCTTTTGCCAAGATGAATGCTTGAAATTGCCTTCTTCCCCCAGCCCTAGGGAACCTGTATGCTCTAGCACTGAGAGAGAGAGAATCAATGTCCTCTTTCTATTGTTGATTATGCCCTTTTTGCTTTGATTCCCCAAGCTCCCCAGCTCCTTATCTAATTACTCACCAACATTTATTGAGATGAATGTGTACTAAGCAGTGTGTTAGAGCGTGGGTTATAGAGATAAAAGATAATCCCTTTCCTTAAGTTGTTCACAACCTCTGGGGGATGGGAGATGGACAGTAAGTAATCAACTCTTACGGCAGTAGAAAAAACTGGTAGGGAGAGGAGCTAGAGAATGGAAAGAAGGGCAAGATATGGAAAGCTCAAGGAGAGTCAGGAAAAATTTCCAGGGACAGATGAAAACTCAGTTGAACTTTAATCCATTCATTTACTCATGTGTTCATTCAACCAAACATCTGAGTAGCTACAGTGGGCCAGGTACTGTGCTTGGCATAGTGTGGAACTTTGAGCAGTGTAGAAAGATGATGGGAAGGGAGAACACATGGAAGCTAAGAGAGCTGGAGAAGATACGTCACGTCTCAGAACCTGGGAACAGTTCACATGCCAGTGCATGGGGCCGGGTGAAAGACCAGTGGCTCATGAGGCCAGTGAGGAAGGCAGTCGTCACATGTGGGACCCCACATGCCTGGATCCATAAGGGGACCAGGGTTCTTTTTTTTTTAAAGATTTCATTCATTCACCTGATAGAGAGACAGTGAGAGAGGGAACAGAAGCAGGGGCAGAGGGAGAGGGAGAAGCAGGCTTCCCGCTGAGCAGGGGACCCTGGGATCACGACCTGAGCTGAAGGCAGACACCCAACGACTGAGCCACCCAGGCGCCCCAAGACCAGGGTTCTTATGATGGTGACAGGATGCCACTAAGATCAAGGGGACCACCAAAGAAGTCCCTGCCTACAGTGAAGGGAAAGAAAGGAGCAGAGGCAGGGAGACCAGCTATGGCAGAGCTACTGGCTTCCAGGCAATAACAAGCCAGAGAGGAAGGAATTGATTCTTTCCCCACTGTCCATCTGACTCTAATTATATTCCTCAAGATGTCTTTATATAGGACCTATACAAGGAGGCAGTTCAAGAAAATGACATAGAATGATCCTGAACTCACCTCCTCTTAAGGACACAACTAATCTATAGCTACATATGGAATAATTCCCTCTGGGAAGAACCTGAACACTGGCTGAACAGCTACTTTATAACAAGGGATAAAAGGGCCACATGAAGACAGTCTTGAAAACCCCACCCCCCAAGAGTGGTGACCCACCATGGGGAGGGCATCTCACAAATATGGAACTCCTCCCTGAGGAGCATGGAGTTTGTGCTCCACATTAGCTACTCCATCCCTTAGGACCTGCACCAGAGAAATGAGTCCCCAGAATGTGTGACTTTGAAAACCAACAGGGCTTACATCCAGGAGAGCCATAAGGCTGTAGGGAAAGAGAGAGATTCTGCTCTTAAAAGCCTCATAAGCAGATTCACTCTCCCTGGGGCCCAGTACAAAAGCAGCAGTTTGAGAAGAGCCTAGACCATATGTGAAAAAGATAAAGTTCTTAATATTAAGGCATCTGCTAGAGGAGCAAAAGCCTGTTAGGACCCTGTGCAGGGATGGAGGCACTGGTGGGTGATATTTTTACATTCGCTCTCAACCTTGCTGGTGCCGGCATTGGGAAGTACTATTTTTGTACTCTCACTCTAACTGACCAGTGCCAACCCCCACCTCCCATGCCACTGCCTTGGACTTGCACCCTTTGTGTTGCTCCCATAAACCTGTCCCTGCCCCCCTTGACCTACCAAAGCCAGTAGGCATGCAGAGCCCACTCAAGCCTGCCCTTGAGTGCCAGGCTCTGGTGCCCAGGGGCATTGTGTTTCTGGGCTCTATGAGTCTTAAACAACCAGAGAAACAGTTCCAGAGACAACCAAGAACTAGGACAATGTTGAACAATAAGGTTCATTGCCTATATAGGGCCACCCCTTTAAAACTGGGAGAGATAGCTGTTTTGCCTAACACATAAAAACAAACACAGAGACTCAAGCAAAATGAGGAAACAGAGGAATATGTTCCCAACAAAAGGACAAGATAAAACCTTAGGGAAAAAAAAAAACTTTAATGAAACGGAGATAAATAATTTACCTGATAAGGAGTGAAAGTAATGGTCATAAAGAAGCTCACTGCACTCAGGAAAAGAATGGAAGCACAGAAAGGTTTCAACAAAGAGACAGAATATGTAAGAAAGTACCAAACAGAAGTCACAAGCTGAAAAATACAATAACTTAACGGAAAAATACACTAGAAAGGTTCAACAGCAGATTAGATGAAGCAGAAGAAAGAATTAGTGATCTGGGAGACAGGGCAATAGAACTCACCCAGACAGAAAAGCAAAAAGAAAATAATAATAATAATTAAAAAAAAATTGCTTAAGAGACCTATGAGACAACATCAAGCAGAATAAAATTCTGATTATAGGGCTTCCAGAAGGAAGAGAGAGAGAAAGGGGCAGAAAACTTATTTAAAGAAATAATGGCTAAAAACTTCCCTAACCTGAGGAATGAAACAGACATCCAAATCCAGGAAACCCAGAAGGTTCCAAACAAGATGAACCCAAAAAGACTCACACCAAGGCACACTGTAATTAAAATGTCAAAGTTAAAGACAAAGAGAGAATCTTAAAAGCTGTGAGAGAAAAATAATGTGTTATGAACAAGGGACATCAGGTCAATGAACAATGAGCATAAGGTCATCATCAGATTTCTCAACAGAAACTTTGCAGGCCAAGAGAGAGTGGCATGATACATTTAAAGTGCTGAAAGAAAAAAAAAAAACTTCCAACCAAGAACACTCTACCCAGCAAGATTATAATTTAGAATTAAAAAAGGGATAAAGATTTCTCTGGACAAGCAAAAGCTAAAGGAGTTCATCACCACTAAACCGGCCCTAAAAGAAATGTTAAAACAAAGGGCACTAATTAGTAATAAGAAAACATGTGAAAGTAAAAATCTCACCAGTAAAGGTAAATATATAGTAAAGGAAGTGGACTAATTACTTATAAAGTTAGTATGAATGTTAAAAGACATAGTAAAAATAACTATATATTAATTAGCTAAGGGATACAAAAACCAAAGAGATGTAAAATGTGACATCAAAAACATAAAAATGCAGAGTTTTAGAATGTGTTCAAACTTAACTTGCTATCAACTTAAAATAGACTGTTAAGTATATAGGCTGAGCCTCATGGTAACCACAAAGCAAAAGCCTATAATAGATACATAAAAGATAATAAGAAAGGAATCTAAGCATAACACCACAGAAAGTCATCAAATCGCGAGAAAGCAAAAGAATAGGGAAACAGAGAGAAACTACAAAACAGAAAAAAATTAACGAAATGAAAATAAGTACATACCTATAACAACTACTTTAAATGAAATGGACTAAGCACTCCAATTAAAAGACACAGAGTTGCTGAATGGATAAAAAGACAAGACTCATCTATATGTTGTGTATAAGAGATTTACTTTAGATATAAGGACACACGCATACTGAAAGTGAAGGGATGGAAAAAGATATTCCACACCAATGGAAACCAAAAGAGAACAGGGGAAGCTATACTTATATCAGACAAAACAGAAATGAAAACAAAGACTGTAATAAAAGACAGAGAAGGGCATTATATAATGACAAAGTGGTCAACCCAACAAGAAAATTTAACATTTGTAAATATTTATGCACCCAACATAAGAGCATCTAAATATATAAAACAAATATTAACAAACCTAAAGGGAGAAATTGACAACACAATAACAGTAGGGGACTTTAATGCCCCAGTTACATCAATGGATAGATCATTCAGACAGAAAATCAATAAGGAAATACTGGCTTTAAATCACATATTAGACTTTAAATGGCACATTAGACTAGATGGACTTAATAGATATATACAGAACATTCTCTCTGAAAGCAGTAGAGTACACAATTCTACTCAAGTGCACATGGAACATTTGCCAGGAGAGATCATATATTAGGCCACAAAAGAAGTCTCAATAAGTTTAAGAAGATTTAAGTCACATCAAGTATCTTTCCCAACCGTAGTAGTATGAAACTAGAAACCAATCACAAAAAGAAAATTGGAAAAATCACAACTATGGGGGAGATTAAACAACATGCTACTGAATAACCAATGGGTCAATGAAGAAATCAAAGGAGAAATTTAAAAAATACTTCGAGATAAACGAAAATTGAAATATAATAAATCCAAATCTATGGGATACAGCAAAAGCAGTTTTAAGATTATAACGATATAACGATATAGGCCTATCTCAAGTAACAAGAAAAATATAAAATAAACAATCTAACTTTAAACCTAAAGGAACTAGAAAAAGAACAGTTAAAACCCAAAGTTAGCAGAAGGAAGGAAATAATAAAGATCAGAGTGGAAATAATGAAATAGAGACTAAAAAGACAATAGAGAAGATCAATGAAACTAACAGCTGGTTCTTTGAAAAGATAAACAAAATTGACGAGCTTTAGGCTAGACTAAGGAAAAAGAGAGGGCTCAAATAAATAGAATCAGAAAATAAAGAAGACAAATTACAACTGATACAAAAGAAATACAAAGGATCATAAAGGACTATTATGAACAATTATATGCCAACCAATTAGAAAACCTAGAAGAAATAAATTAATTCCTAGAAACATACCATCTTTCAAAACTGAATCATAAACAGAAAAATCTGAGTAAAGCAATTACTAGTAAGGCAGTTGAATCAGTAATCAAAAAACTCCAAAAAACAGAAGCCCAGGATCAGATGGCTTCACCAGTGAATTCTACCAAACCTTCAAAGAAGATTTAATACCAATCCTTCTCAAAGTCTTCCAAAAAACTGAAGAGAAAGGAATACTCTCAAACTCATTTTATGAGGCCAGCACTACCCTGATACCAAAACCAGATAAGGACACACACAAAAAAGAGAAAATTACAGGCCAATGTACCTGGTGAACATAGATGCAAAAATCCTCAACAAAATATTAGCAAACTGAATTCAACAACACATTAAAAGGATTATGCACCATGATCAAGTGGAATTTATTCCAGGGATGGAAAGATGGTTCAACATTTGCAAATCAATCAACATGATAGGCCACATTAACAAAATGAGGGATAAAATCATAAAACTTCTCAATAGATGCAGAAAAGCATTTGACAAATTCAATACCCACTGATGATAAAAACAAACTGAGTACAGAGAGAATGTACCTCAAAATAATAAGAGGCCATATATCGCAAGCCCACAGAACATCATACTCAATGGTAAAAAACTGAAAGCTTTTTCCTTAAGATCAGAAACAAGACAAAGATGCCCACCCTCACCACTTTTATTCAGCATAGTATTGGAAGTCTTACCCAGAACACTTAGGCAGGAAAAATAAATAAAAGTCATCAAAATTGGAAGAAAAATGTAAAACTATCATTATTTGTAGACAACACAATTTAATACATAGAAAACCCTAAAGACTCTACCAAAAAAGTTAGAATAAACAAATGCAGTAAAGTTGGATGGTACAAAATCACTATACAAAAATCTGTTGCATGTTTATACAGTAACCACAAACTATCAGAACGAGAAATTAAGAAAAAAATCTCATTCACAACTTCATCAAAAAGAATAAAACACCTAGGAATAAATTTTAACCAAGGAGGTGAAAGACATGGACACTGTACTGTACTATTTTCTTGGAAACTGGAATGTGTATATGACATGGTACTTACTGAATCAGGCATTGTTATCCATGATGTACATATATTAACCCATTTTAATTCTCACAACAACCCGTGAAGTAGAAACTGCCATTGTTCTCACCGTGCAGAAGAAGAAATCAAGGCACAGGAGGGCTAGTAAGTTGTAGTGCCAGAATTTGAACCTAGACAACCTGGTTCCAGTGTCTTGGAAGCATTAATTTTTCTACTAGAGTTTAATATTATATGGAGGCCACTCCAATATGCTACTGGCATCTACTAGATTGTACTCTACTTGAAAACAGGATTTCCTCCTCATTGTCTTTGTATTCCAAAAGCAGCTAACACAATAGGGGTTTGATATATATTTTCAGGATGTAAACACTTTAGCATATGTCTCAAACCACTGATTTGTGTCAAAAATCTCTACTTCAGGATTGAAGGACTCTTCTCCCATTGTAATCTGCGTCTCCATTAATTAACAACAATATATTAATATATTGTGGCTCTGAGGTTACAGTGATGAAAGTGTTCAAGAAACTAGTAGGCTTCAGGGACGCCTGGGTGGCTCAGTCGGTTAAGTGTCTGCCTTCGGCTCGGTTCATGATCCCAGGGTCCTGGGATCGAGTCCTGCATCAGGCTCCCTGCTCAGCAAGAAGCCTGCTTCTCCCTCTGCCTGCCACTCCCCCTGCTTGTGCTTTCTCTCTCTCTCTCTAATAAAAAAAAAGAAAGAAAGAAAGAAAGAAACTAGTAGGCTTCAGAGTGGATCTTCCCTTCTCCTCTCAGTGCGGGTCACCGACAACTTCATGTGATGTCAGCTAGCCCAGGACCTGCCCACCTTCCTTAAATTTTGCTTTTGATTTAGTTAAAGCAATTCAGTGTTAACAGTAACAAGTAGGGAGAAGTGAATTCACTGGCAATTTGGCCAGTGATAGGGTCATTGGAACCAAAGTATCTCAAGGTTCACCAGCTGACCATTTGCACTAAGCCACCTGAACCTCTTATGAACATGCAGATTCCTTGACTGCACTCAGATATTTGAAATCAGAATCTCTGGAGGTAGGTTTTGAGAAGTTGCATTTGTAACAGGCTTCTTTGGAGATTCTGGTGCATGTTAAGGTCAAGCTCTATTGACAGAGATTGATAAACAATTTTAGTCATCTTTTGATCTTGTTATACTCAACTACCTTCTAGTTCTCTCTTCCATTTCAACTAGAGCCATTGAAGTAAATCTATTTCTTTCTGTCATATTCCCTTGCATATCATAGTCAACCCCTTTCTTCTTTTAGGTATTTCCTTCTGATACTTGAATTTCTCTGATCATAATTCACTTTTCGATGACCATATTACCCAAAGAACCTATGTGCAAAGAATATAGGTTTAGGATAACTCTAACACTCCTGGACCAACAATTTATGCAGATTATTTTCTCTTCAGTGTCTGATTAAATAAGGCATTCATGGAAAGTCATACCCTTGTCAGCTGATTACTAATTTTAAGGCTAGTTTATGTGCATCATTAGAATTTATAAATCCCACTTCGAAATGTGTCTTGAACAGATCTGAAAGATAGATGAAAAGAGATTTTCTCGGGGTCCCTGGGTGGCTCAGTCGTTAAGTGTCTGCCTTTGGCTTGGGTCATTATCCCAGGGTCCTGGAATCGAGTCCCACTTCAGGCTCCCTGCTCAGCAGGGGGTCTGCTTCTCCCTCTCCCTCTGCCACGCCCCCTGATTGTGTTCTCTCTCAGATAAATGAATAATTAAAATCTTTAAAAAAAAAAGAAAAGAGATTTTCTCAAGTTTATAGAAATGAGGTTAACATTAAAGCAGAATAACTGCTTCTAGAAAATTATTTCAGATAAAGTATTGCTCTTGGAGCAAAATATTTAGAAAAACATAAATGATATCCATGAAAGCACAGGGCGAGCTCAATGGAGCTTATGACACTGTCATGATGATCCATGACAAAGTATGTAACCCCCCATACTACTGGCTTGGCTCATAATAGATTTCCAATTACTGAGAGATATTGTTGTTATTAACTATATAGCAGACTCAGTTTTTATCTTTTAAGGTTTCTTTTATGGTTTTGTTTTGTTTCATAATCTGGACCTCTGGGATATTATATTCACTATCATAAAATTAAAAAAATTAAAAAATTGTTCCAATTATATCCATTTTGAAGGACGAGAAACTAGCACAGTTATTATGAATACTTAATAAATACTACATGTTAAAAGAACTATTAATAAATGGAGAGTCACAACAAAAACATAAGTACTATTAAATCAAGTTTCATAACATTTCCTTTTTTTCAGAATTAGGTGTGTTATGGCAGACGTGAAGGGAATGTATCAATTTTTAATTGCTCAATATGTTCAGATTCTGACATTAAATATACAGAAGAAAAAAGTATTGGTTACTACTAAGCAAGAGTTCTTGAAAGATGTCAGTGTTGTGGTAAGAAGGTGCCATAAATTCCTCATCACTTCACAAGAGTATATTGCTAACATAAGGTTGACCTACTTAACTAAGTGTAAATAAAGACTTCAAGTTTGTGTTACCAAAGCAGCCTGCTCCCGACAGACTGACTCTGAAGATAAACCAGGGCACTGACATTAAACGAGCAAGGATCTGAGAGCTTGTTTACTTTGAAAGCAGCAGATTTTTCACGCTCAGTCACTTCTACTCTGCTCTATGTCACGCTGCCACCTTGATGACCCCCCTCTGCAGAACACATCAAAGATGGCTACCAAGTTCAACATGTAGGGTTCAAACATTAGGTTCACTATACTTAAGCATGTATAGGGAAGTGGGACACAAGGAGGGCAAGGGTGCTGGAAGCAAAAAGGGGACAGGTAAACAGGGAGAAAAGTTGGTCTGCTGGTCATTATGAAATGATATGGTTGGCTCTACCTCTCATAAAATACTGACACTATTCAAGACAAAGTATACTTCCGAAGCCGTATTAGTTTTTCTTCATGGAGTATTTGTTAAGTTGGTTTGGAAGGTTTTCTGTATATTTATGACATTTTAAAATGGTCTCTTTTTAAAAATATATTTATTCATTTATTATTTTAGAGAGAGAGAACATGGAGGGAAGGGGCAGAGGGAGAGGGAAAGAGAGAATCCCAAGCAGACTCCCTGCTGAGTATGGAGCCCATGGTGGGGCCTTTTCCCATGACCCAGGTGGAAATCAAGAGTTGGAAGCTTAACCGACTGAGCCACTCAGGCACACCTAAAATGGTCTGATTTAATCCCTACTGGGTTTAGTTCTAAATATATGTGATACCATTTTATTCCAATTGTAACTCATCAAGGATCTTTTTATACCTTTTAGCCTTGGGGTGGTGAATTCCAACAATTTATTACCCATAAAGAAAAATATCGTTGCCTTAACTTAGCCTAATAACTACCTCTTTCATGCTTCATGGGGTCCTGAACCTTTACAAATGGCACAAGTATCTCTCTACTCTCAGCTTTTATATCCCTCATTGTCTCTATCATGCATTTTGAAACTTTGTTACATATCTGCCAATGAAATGCTAAACTCCTCCAGGACAGAGACTCTATTCTATATCTAGTTTTAATATAGTTGACATCCCCTATGTTTCCCATTTCCAGCACCTTCCCTAGCACCTCACGCAGTGGGCACTTCATACCTACTGGGTGAACTGAATGAAATTCTGGAATTTGGTTCAGTCTCTATGCTATTGCCTCCATATACTCTTTCTGATCTCATCATGGCCATTCTCTTAGAAATCCTAGTGCTTGAAATGTTTGCATAGGGATACACCATCAGCTTGTAGTCCCACTTCCCTCTAGAGCCATTTATAATCCTGTTATTAAGTCTTTTTGGTGGGTTTTGACTAAAGGACCAATATTTTAACTTTAAAGCAATTACATTCTAAAGTAAGATTATGCCACTATATTTCAAAAGCACCTACTTTAAACAAAAAATTTTGGTTTTTTGGCCACAACAATAAACTCTCATGCAAAGTATTATTTTAACTCTAACTAAAATTCATCACAAACATACTTAGCATAATATATATAGAAAAATGCACTGTGAACATTCTTAATTACTTCTTTGTTTTGAGCAAAATGACCATTTTCTACCTGTGTAAAATGTAAATAAACAAAATATATTTTTAACTGGAACTAATAACTGAATAACTTAAAAGTGGACCAAACAACAACAAAATGACATTGGGCTCTGTGTTAGAGATGTATCACAGATGCATAAATCCCTAAGTAAAATATCGGAGAGTGCCTATTATATAATAGTTGATAACCCTGAAAAGCTTTTTGTTTTTCAGAATACTTTTTAAAAGCTTAATTCTATATCCACTGCTATTATATTTCACTGCCAATTTGAAGAAAATAAATGATTCTAATCTTGGATTTCACAATCCGTGCTTAAAACAGCTCTAATGCAGATTATGGTGTAATTATGGTAAATGCCAACATAATGTAATTAATCTTAACCACTTCACTAAATTAAAGTGTCTTATAACAAAAAAGACAAGGCAACATGTATAAGCACATACAGGATTGTATAATTAAGTATGTTTCAAAAATTCTAAAGCAGCAAATATCAAACTCATAGAAGAACTTTAAGACACAACTGGAAACAACTAGAAAATATACACTGTTTGCACTTACGTTAGGGTTGGTTTTCATTTAGTTGTCTTTTATCAATAGGTCACTAAAACTTAAAATATGCTTAACCACTTAAAAGTTATACAGCCAATTTTAAAGCTAATCATTATAGTAGTTTTAACTGTAGGTTCCTCGGTTTTAGGAACAATGACTTCATTCCTCTCACCGAGCACCTCTGCTGCCTGCCCACCACAATACTTGCTCAGTGAGTGCCTCGGGCTGATGGACTGCCATGTGGCTTGAATAGAACACCTTCAAAGAATCACAAATCACAATAACAGGTAATAAGTATTCTCTGTGACTGGAGCCAATCCCTCCACAGAAAGGAACTTTTCCCCTCAAATATTTTCCTAGACTGGCGGGGGCAGAGGAAGGATGCAGGAAGTATAGGTGAGCTTCTGAAATCAATTCACATGGTTCTGCCAGTGAAGTGCGGCCTCCCCTTTTTTAAAATCAGTTAGATAAAATGCAATAATTAATGCATATACAAGGGTATTTAATTCTACCCCAAAAATGATCCTTATTAGAAAAGATTTATTTCCCCAATTTGGGAGTGATTTCTCTTATCCTCGGTCATCTTCTAAAACTGACTATATTTGGGGTGCCTGACTATATTTGGTCAGTTAGGTGTCTGACTCTTGGTTTTAGCTCAGGTCACGACCTCAGGGTAGTGAGATCAAGCCCCCTTTTGGGAGTCTACCTGAGATTCTCTTTCCCCCTCTCCCTCTGCCCCTCCACTGGCTTGCAGTCTAAATAAATAAATAAATAAATAAATAAATAAAGTCTTATATAAAATTGACTATATTTAATAAGGAGAACTCTCATTAATATATTTTTTTTATTATCCCAATAGTATAGGATAATCCCCCCGCAAACTTTAGGAATCACTCGCAGAAGCACATGTAACCGTCTCGGATGCCTATCTAGTGCATAAAAGATTTTTTTTGAACTGAGAAATACTAACTTTAAGGTTGGATAAGCAGTTGTTGAGGAAAATGTGCCACCTGTTCAGGAACAGCTGCTTCTGACTGACGCAGAGAAGGCAGGTCACCAAGGGGTACAAGGCCTGAGGAGAAAGAAGGTGAGGTCACGAGATGATTTCTATTTCAACAAACCAGGTAACACACGTTCTCTGGAATCGCTACCTAGCCATCTCCCTCTGTGGGCCAGAATAAACAGGACGCTTTATAACACAAGGCTCAACGGGGGCCATGCAGAGGTAGGCATTTCGCAAATGCCTTCTGACGATGATGGGGGTGGAATTATCTAGAATTATGAAGTGTATAATAAGTTTCATGTATAGTAAGTGGAAATCTGATTCACTGATTTAGTCTTCACTTACGAATTTTAAAAACAAACTCATTATCTTAGATCACTCTCAATCCTCAGAGAGAAAGCAGGAAGGCACACTAATTTTAAAAATGTTATTGGGGTTTTTGCTCATAAACATCTACTAGCTTGTCCTTGTCTAAGAGGTAGGTGTATATATTTTCTTTTGCATGCAATCTTCCTGTAATTAAGGAAGATTCCTAAAAGAAATGTTATTGCACTGGTAAACTCCACCAAGACAAATTTAACCACAGGAGGAATTTGCTTACGAGTGAATAAACAGAGGTGCTACTGTGCTTTTCCTGCCTAACTGGGCTGGTTTCCCACAGCAACTGGAGAAGATAGAAAAGCTAATGAGCAGCCACCCAAAAAATTTATATGCAGAACCCATCACCATTCTGCTGAACCAGACATACACCTTGAGGGCACCCAAAGAATTAAGGCTAGTGAAGATTTAACAAAAATATAACAGGCTCATCCATTAAGTTGAATTAGCAAAAAACAATTGCCACAACGAGATTCAGTGCTTCACAGACCATTAACTTCATTTTTTTATTCACTTGGTTTTAAACTGACTTTGAACTACGCTACCATCGAGTATAACTCTAATTCCAGCCAGTAATCTAAAAAAAAAAAAAAAAATACTAGTGATTAGTCACAGTGACCATTGAAGTAGACAATGAGGACATCTGTCACCACTGCCAGCAAAGCAACTCTGAACATTACTTTGAAGACCGGCATAAATCATGCCAGTAAACCAGCTCCCTAAGTAACCTGCTTCCTCCATACTGTCACAATTATAGCTCATATGCCATGCGTTGATTCATAAACCAGAGTCTTTTTTTTTTTTTTTTTTACTACTGAGGGCAAAAGGTCGTGGTAATTCAAAAGATTTTTCTGTGCCACTGCTCTTCAGAACAAACGCTTTCCCAATTACTGTTTCCTCAGCCTTCAGAGAAGCTTTCCTATGGGCAACTGTCTCTCTCCCAACTCCCTTTGCTACCCGCTTCCATTTTGATTTTGAATATCAGGATAGGAACGAACCAGTGAAGACCTCTGAAGATTGAAAAAGATAAACTGTTTTTATAAACTTTGACTTTTAGATTGGAAAAAATACTCAAAACAAAAATCAAGGTAAGCCAGTCTTGAAAATAAACAACAGAATCTTAGGACAAGAAGGGTCATCTGAGGTGACACCATCTAATCCCCTTATATTATTGTGATCCAGTTACGGTCAACGTTAAGTGCAAGCTCCAAATTTGGAAATGCTCCCTCTTTTGGGGGCAGCTGTAGGTAATGCTCCTATCTGGGGGACCCTTATGACTCTCAAATAGATTTCAGCCTAAGGATTTTAGCCTCTGCAGTTTTGCGTTTTGGATTTTCTCAGTTACTAACCAACGAATGCTTCTTTCGAGAAGAAAGTTCCAGCGTGGTGTCATATAGGCTTTCAACAAAGTTTCTAAGGCAGGGAACATTTACTTCATTTTTAACAGCCTAAAATAGAGATGCATGTTAATATCATATTAATGAAATTGGTGATTCTCTAATCCAATTTGAAGAAGTTCTTAAAAATAAAAACGTAACTCACGGCAGCAACTGGGACAAGAATTTCAACAAAAAGCCCAGCCAAGGCATGCTTGATATCTTTGTCTTTGACCTCGAGGAAATAATGTGCACATTCCTAGGAAGTAGAAAAAAGCATAAAGGAGGGAGAACAGATTGAAATGTGCACATAAAATGTACTTAAACAAATGTAAGGAAACAGCTTTTAATTCAATCATATACACTAACATAGCATATTCCTTAATCCATTAAAGAAAATCACTGGATTCTAGCATTAATACTTAAGTTCAAAATGGCCTCAATGATATTTTGCAAGACTGGCTTTCTCACCCTCCCACTTCTCTCAAATCACTATGCTGAAAGGACAAAGCATCTACAACCAGGAAGCAGTTACTCATCCACTCACTTAATTGGTTGATTCATTCATTCAGACATTCATTGCTGACAAATTTCTCTTGACCACCTACTGTGCGTGGGGCCCTGGATCCTTGATTAACCCACAAACACAGGTCCCCAGAGAAGGTAAACATGTGAAGAGAGGCAGAAGATATTAAACTTATTTTGGGCCCTGTGACAGCCCCAGGCACAGAGCTGTTTACATCTCAGCTCTGACATTTTAGGTGTGTTTATTATTCAGAAAGTTTCATAAGCAAGTCTGGAATGCTGCCCTCCCCCACCCCAGGCAAGAAACTTTTAGAATAGTTCCTCAAGCAAGGATGTCTTTGCCTGTGGGCTACTATCTATGAAAGGGTATCTTTGGTGGCCCAGAGAATCATTTATTGGGGAAGCTGGCCTGTTGAGAATTCCACCAGCCCCTTTCTCCTTCCTGGCCTTTTTGGTAGTAACTCTTCATTAGGTATTGTTTTCATGGAAGGGTCCCAGGCTACAGGGATTTGTGATGATATGTTAATATCTATATTAGCTATTATACTTATTTTCAGTCAACACTGAGACCACTGCCAACAAAAGTTACCACAATCCCTAGTCTATTGACTCTATACTAAGACATCAATCCAAGAAAGGCATTGCCAACATGGAGTCATTGAAACGGTTTCCCCAATGCAGAATGGCTCTTCATGACTCCTGGAATTGGGGCCCTTTTCCTACATTATTTTGTATATGTGTGTAAATAGTCTTTCGAGTCATCATTCAAATGCATAGATACATGAATTATTCATATGAGAGAGGGCTAAAAAGTGTTAACAGTTACTAAGTGCTTACCACGTGCCAACAATCCTCTGAGCCACCTTCTAAGGTTAGCACCATTATGACTGTTTTGCACAAAGGTAAGTGAGGCAGGGAGGGGTTAAGGGTGACTTGCCCAAGGTCACAGTGTTGGTAAGTGCTGAAGTTTGAATTTAAACCCAAGAAGTTTGATACATGGCCTATATTCTTTTTTTTTTAAAAATAGTTTCACGGAGATATAGTTCACATGATATGCAATTCACCCACTTAAAGTGTACAATTCTATGGCTTTTAGTATATTCACAATTGTACATTTTTTAAAGATTATTTATTTATTTCACAGAGATTGAAAGATTGACAGAGAGAAAGAGAGAGGAGAGAGAAAGAGGGCAAGCAAGGGGAGCGGCAGGCAGAGGGAGAGGGAGAAGCAGGCTCCCCGTTGAGCAGGGAGCCCGATGCAGGGCTCGATCCCAGGACGCTGGGATCATGACCTGAGCTGAAGGCAGACGCTTAACTGGCTGAGCCACCCAGCACCCCCACAATTGTATTTATCACCACAATTAAATTTAGAACCTTTTCATTATCCTCCAGAGAAACTTTGTGCTCTTTAGCAGTCATTTCCAACCTCTGTATCCACACTCCCTTCCTCTAAACCCTATGCAACCACCAATCTACTTTCTGTCTCCATGAATTTGCCTATTCTGGACATTTCATATAAATAGAATCATGTAATATGCGGCCTTTTGTGTCTGACTTCTTTTATTTAGCATTATATTTTCAAGGTACATCCATGTTGTAGCATGTATCAGATCTTCATTCCTTTTTATGGCCAAATAATATTCCCTTATATGGATATACCACATTTTGTTTATCTATTCATCAGTTGATGAACACTTGGGCCGTATTCACTTTTTTGTTATTATGAATAATGCTGCTATGAACATTTGCATTCAAGTTTTTGTGTGAATGTATATTTTCACTTCTCTTGGATATATCCCTAGAAACGTGGAATTGCTGGATTACATAGCAATTCTAGATTTAACCCCTGAGGAACTGTCAAACTGTTTTCCAAAGTTGTTATGCCATTTTATATTCCCACCAGCAGTGTACGAGGGTTCCAATTTCTCTACATCCTTACCCACACTTGCTATTATCTGTCTTTTTGATCATAGCCATTTTAGTGGGTATGAACTAGTACAGCCTATATGCCTAATCCCTCTATCTAAGCTCTTCATTGACAAAGAACCTCACTAAACCTAGGTCACAGCAGTATTAAAGAAAGTTTTATAAATTCTAATAGAGCCACATGTTCTGCAAAATCCACATTAGCAACAATTCTTTTGTTAGTACATAATGAGAAACACTGCATAATTGACACCTAAACCATATGTACGGTTTGGTTGATTTTTAAAAAACTGATTCTCTTTTATAGTAGGAATAGAAAGTTTTCTGCATTATTTAAAGTTCTGATGCCTATGAATGTTAACATAGCCACCTCAATGCTATCAATTATAAAAAGCAAAAAAATCAGCGATCAACATGTAGCTGATGAGTCAAA
Source organism: Halichoerus grypus (assembly GCF_964656455.1). Lineage (NCBI taxonomy): Eukaryota > Metazoa > Chordata > Mammalia > Carnivora > Phocidae > Halichoerus > Halichoerus grypus. The sequence goes on from NC_135715.1 coordinate 68,943,874, forward strand.
AAGAGAAAAAAGCCAACCAGTAAGACATTCCACTATACACCCTACTTCAAAGGTGATAGGAAAGTTTAAAAGTGAAATTATCTGGCTGCAACTCTATTATTTGGTTACAAAGCACGTTATGCATTACTGAGGAAAAAGTAGGACTTTCTCCACATTGTCAAGTGAATGGGCTTTCACATTCCAAGTCAGTCATTCTGATGAAGGGAGCTGTTCAGGTTGATAGCCCTTTGGTTCTCCTGCCCAAGATATTACCTACCTGCATAAACTGAAGAGAAGCCTCGAAGTCCTCCACTGGATACATCTTAATTCGAAAGAACTTCATCCCCATTATCAAGCTGATAATGCTCTGAACAACATACGGGCTCTGCTCTTTGTGCCGTAATTCCTTGAGTTCTGCCATAAATTTCTTCTTTACAGCAGGGAATCTAAGAAGAGAACATGAGTGGTTTATCAAATAATGGGTATGAAAGTGACTATAATGGAGGCCTCCAGCATCTAGGAGTAACAGGGCACAGTGACAGGAGTCCTTTGAATCAGTTGAAGTACATGGCTGTCATTTTGTAAGGATTTCCTATTGGGGATTTGGTAAAGAGTACAATCTTCTCCTTTCTTCTCTTATTCTATAAGATGCTCAGCATTTCCTTCAGTCAGGGAGAAGATTCAGGGTTATTTAGACCCTCTCAAAATGGCCTCGCTGTTAAACTGAGCATGACAAAAAGCTCCATTTCCTCAGGCTGGGCAATTTCCAACATATTTGCAGACCCCAAGGGCCTAAAGTATCTCTAACTGTAAGCATCTGAGCAATAGCACAGGCCTGCTATCTCTGACAATGACAGCAAATCATGCCAAGAAATCATCCTAATACATTTCCAGAGTTTTCTATTGTTGTTTCTTTTATACTTTTAGGTTAATAATCATTGAAAAAAATACTTTTAGGTTGTAAGAAAATCCAATGATGAAAGAATTCAAATCAAATCTAAAAGATGAATAAACTTTTTCTACACACACGAGATGTTACAACTAAAAAGACACAGTCTGCAAGGAACTTAAGGCGTCTGTATTGCCTAACAGTAAAATATTAATAACTAATAGTATTAATTACTACAACATTATCATATAGGATTATAAAAAAGAATAGATCCTAAGAGGTTGGAAAATAGTAGCAGATCTGCAAAGTACCCAAGGTAGAGAAACATACACATAAAAGTTATCCCAACTATTTCTGAAATGGCTGGTTAAAAGAAAAAGGAAAGCATTCTAAAATTCATTGTGTTTTGCTTCCTGAGATGATTAGCCTGAGGTTCTAGAGATGTGAAAAGGTCATTTAGGAGCAAGGCATGATTAAAGAGGGCTATTATGATCATAAAAGTTAAAGGCCAACTAACAGAATCCTGGAAGGTTGAAACGACTCTTGACAGCTCAAGGTAGAAACCTGAGGACAAATAAAGTAGGTGGTAAACATGAAGCTATTGTTTCACCAGAAGGCAGTACAAGAGGGCCATGATTGGTAAGTTGGTGTCAGAGACGTGGCGACAGCTGGTCCTTTTCTCGTTCTTGGCTCCGGTGCAGGAGGGTACGTGGTGCTCGTTTGGGAATAATTGGTTAAAACTATATTTTTCTAAACCAATTTACAGATTTTTCTTCTTGTCTGCTACATATATTTCACAATAAAAGAGGTTTTTAAGAAGGCAATGGAAGAGAAAATATAAAATCCAAATTCCAATGTCATCTTAAACTACTTCTTACAGAGTAGGAAATAATGTGATGCCGAGGACGGAGACGATGACAGCTATAAGCAGACATCCAGCACCTACGATATGCCAAGCAAAGTTCAGTGAACCTTGCATTTTATCGTCACGATCATGTAATCCTCACAACTTGAGCAGAGGACTATTATCATACCCTTTTTACAGAAAAGGAACTTGAGGCTGAGACTTCTTAATCTGATAAAGTCGCACAGCTGGTAGGTGGCAGAGCCAGAATTTCAAGCCAAATGTCTGGCTCTAGAGTCCCTATGCTTAATCTCTGTGCCATGTTTTGTCTGGACCAGTGGTTCTCAAAGTCCCCCAGATCAGCAGCAGCAGCCCTGCTTGGGAACTTATGCAAAACACTCCTTATTGGCCCACGCCACACCTACCAAATAAGAAACGCTGGGGCTGAGTTCGAGGACTCTTGTTTAACAAGCCCCAGAGGTGATTCTGCTGTGCTCAAGGTTATGAAGCACTGGTCTGGACTAGGAATAACGATAAGGTATATTTGTAAGGTGGTTTATATTTTCTGCACATTATACTCTTACATTTTTACCTTCGCAACAATCCACTGAGTCAGGCAGTGAACGCATTTCCATTTTACAAATGAAGAAACAGATGTGGAAGATCAACATGATAAAGAAGACTCAAACCCAGGTCTTCTGACACAAATTCCAGGAATTTCCACTGTACTCCAGCTGCCTTACATTGTCATGAACTACGAAATACAGTCACTGCCTTAAGAACAGTGTACAGTTTGGGAAGATAAAGCAATGTAGAATTGACCATGAACCATGCAAATAAAAATAATAATAATAAATAAGATTATAATCATTAATTTATAAATAATCATTATGATCATTATTTATAAAATTAATTATTATGATTAACTATTATTTATATTATTGAATATTATTTATAAGATTAATTATTATATAATAATATATAGTAATAATATAATAACATAATTTAATAATAATATAATAATTATTATTTGTGAGGTGTGTTGGCTAGTGCCCGACCCTTTGCTGGGATCTCACTGATCCTTCCGGGAGATGGAATGGTCAGGCCAGATCACTTTCTCATATTTCACATTGCCTTTTATGAGAATAATACACTTAAAGAGTCTCCAGGGCATAGGAGAATGAAAGGGCTCTTCCCAGCTGGATAATTAGTGGAGATTTCTGGGGATTTGAGTTGGGGCAAAGGCTGAGTCTTTAGGCAGAGATGATAAAGGGTGGGAGGCAGAGATGGTGTGCAAAGCAATGGGAACGACACTTTTAATCAAGGTTATAAAAATTTATTAATTCTCAACTGGATTTTTAAAAATTATATTTTTATTCAAGTTATTCCCAAACACTAAAAAAACTTACCAAGGATTTTAATTTTGAAATGTGAAAGCTTAAAAGGAAAAAGTAATCTTACAGGTTAGAGTTATATTGTCTTAAAGACTGTATGATACTTAGGAAAGTTTGTTTTCTATCCCTAATCCATGACTAAAACAAGGAACAGTAGGAGAGGGCAGGTTACTTGTATAACTTACTAGTTCAACATTCTCACGAGTGGGTGGCTGACAGTCTATTTATTTTTCATGGAAGAATAAATATGGCTATCTTTTACTTTTAAAAGTCCCAGATGACATAAACATACTATTTTAGCATTAAAAAAAAATCCCAAAATCTACTTGCACTTAAAATCTATTTTTCCATAAAATAATTTTAGGGAAAAATTAATTCATTTTCAGTGACTGTGCCTTTAGTGTTTTGTGCTGTCTTTAGTAAATACAGTAACTAAATGATTGCTCAGTCTTTGGTATACTAGAACATCCATATAAAAATAAACTGCTTTGAAATGTTGAGTACATATTATAAAAGTGAGAGTTTAAGAATATATACATTATGATTATATCACATAAAGAGAAAGTAATTTTGAAATCTATGTATCTTAGAGGCCATTATCACTATTTAAATAAATATACCAGATTTTAACCAAAAAAAATCTTACCTTAAAAAAAGTCAAACTTTAACTTAACTGACTTTCAAAACATCAACACTTTGGGTAAACATCACTAAATAGCAAAATCTTTTTCCCTTAATGATAGGAATTAAGTGCATTATCATTGGTAAGATCAAAAACAGTGATTTTGCTAAAACTTAAAGACTAATACTAAGCATTAATAACTAAAGTCATAATGGAGAAAATATTTCATATGCATTACCACTGGGAGCTAGATGTAAAGTCTAAAATTAGAAATGTTATATTACTCAAGTTTAGCACCCTGTACTAGATAAGCATACGTCCTTTTTTTCCCCCCCTGAGAAAAAAGGAAACAGTACTTTTTTAAGGCAATGACAAGTAATGTTTCTGGCATACTCACGGAAAGGAAGCGATGTGATAATTTGGATTATGACACCAGTTTAAGATTGTACTATCTATTAATAAAGGTTATCTATACATTGACTGGTTGAGAATATATCATTATGATCACTATACACTACTGTAGTTACTATAAGAAGCCACTGACCAAGGGGTTCTCTTATGAATGGAAAGTATTGGAGCATTGTCCAAATTGAGACATTTCATATACCCGACTATTGCCGAATTGGGACAAATACTGACATCATGGAAATTAAAACAAGCCATGGTTGGCAAGAAAACACTGGCTTGGCGGATCATATAAATCTGACCTAATATGGAAATTCCTATAACCTTAGAATGTGGCTTAGTTATGACATTGTTTTTCAGTTCATTCACAACCAACTCAAAATCACTATTGCTAAGGAAGCTCATTCTACAGTAACCAATATTGTTATGCATAGTTCACAAAAACTAAGAAAAACACAAAAAGCCATTTTTGGCAAATTAAATTTTCCAAATGATAGTATAAGAGAATTGGGCTGGGATAATTACAGAAGGAATTACACAGGAATATGTTGAGATTTTCAGGGTTTGACACAAATGAGCCAAATACATATCAATAACTCATTTTTCTGATCTTTTCTAGGAACGGGGTTGATACATGTGAATCAACCTGCTAGGTAATTAAAGCTTCTCCCTTTAAAATGCCAATACTTTTTATCATTCAATTACAATAAAAAGAGATGTATTGGGCTTTTTTTTCTTGATGACTCATGAACCACAATTATGACAATGGGCTGCAATAAAAGTCAGTATATAATCTCATGCAAAATGGCCCAGATAACACTATTGTTTAGTTCTCAACTATATATAGTTGAGATGAATAGATAAACCAGGTTTAATAAGTCACACCGAAGAATTTTGGGGGTCTGTTTCCTGAGTTCTTGTCTCTGTTTTCACTAGGTAAGGTTGCTGAGTAAGTACTTTTTTACAAAATTTTGTTTTTTTATAAACTGGGCATTTCCATGCTATTAAGTTAGGAAGTTCCATCTCTTGGAGATAAAAATCTCCTTCTGAGGACCACTGTTGCTTTATTAAGCTCACCTCTTGGCCTGGATTCATATTTTGTCTCTGGCTCATTTTACTTAACCTTGGCATTCAGGATTTTGCCTGATTTGCCTCAGGGTTGAATAAGATGAAGATGGGTGAATAAGGTGTGACATCACTTTTGGAAGAAGTATATTATTGCTAATAGTCTAACACCACTTTGTTCTATCCTGCTAAGTAGTGTTATGGGGCCAGATAAATTTAGCAATGAGAATTTTCCTCTGACTTGTTTCCATGACAGAGTCTGGGACATTTTTAGCTCAGCTGAATTAAGTAAGGTCTATAGTAGAGGGACATTCTAGAATGGAATTTTCCCATTCACAGATGATATATATCGTAACTACCCACTCATGGAATATAGAAAACAAAACTTCTAAAACTGGTAAACTTCTTTGGAATATTTGGGCAGAGAGAAAAGTAATTTGGTTAGTCCATTTCTTTCTTTGATGCAGTAGTCTGGAACTCATGGACTCCTGGTAGGACCTGGCCCAACTGCCAGGTAAAAAAGACTATGGAGAAAACAACTGAAAACAGACATGGTACTTGCTTTGAGGGAGCTTTTAGTCAGTTTCAGAGACATGGTACCCATCGCAAAAAGGAGCCTAGCTCTCTGCTAGCTCACACACAGCCCCTTCCTGAGAGCGGGGCTGGGCTGCAGTAGAAAAGGCACTCAAGTTCTTATGGTAAAGGACTGAGTTCACTTACTTAGCTTGCGCCAACACGCCAATGACTTCCGCATACAGGTCTGCCACAATGTGCATATTGCCAGTGTTAGGACCAAGGTACCTAAATAAGATATGATTAGACAAGTGAGGGGTCCCCCATCATCTAAAAAGAGCACACTTGTTTTAGATTTAAGTACCCCACTTCTTCAAAATTCTAAAGAGAAAAATTACTTTACCCTTCTTTGTACTTAAAGTGCTTGAAAGCCAAGTTAATAACGTCATGTATTAGACTGTCTATTACAGGATGAAGTGGAATCTGAAAAGAAAAAAAAAGATGGCTTTTAACTTGGAAGGGAATATTAAGGGTCAAATCAGTAACAGTACTTCTGGTAACTATATATGGCCTTTAGCAATCCATAAACATAATTCACATGACCCAGTATTTGAAATTCATGAACAATTTAAAACTTAGATTTTAAAAACATAAGTAGCTTTCAGATAAATCTTATCTAAAAGGAACATTAAATTACTGACCTACCTGTTTCAAAACTTCTATTAATACTAAAGAAAAAATAAAATCAATGGCGAGGTCCCGTCTTTCCATTAAATAATCTCGCTGTTGTTCATCACTGTAAAATTTAAAATATTCACATTCAGTGGCATTGAAGATATTCTCGGAGTGATACAATTCACCAAACATCAAGGGCTCATTCTCAATGGACTGCAAACCAATTCTGCTATTATGAGATTACAGTGGTAAATATATGCTAACACTTACTATCAGTGAGTGAGGTGTAGGGAACTCACATAGGAACAGAATATCTGACTTCAAATTTCAACTTTTCAGCCACGTCAACTTGAGTAGCTACTTGTGAATCTACAACCTCATTCAATGGACTTTCTTTATTTTTATAAAGATTTTATTTATTTATTTGAGAGAGAGAGATGAGAGAGAGAGAGATCACAAGCAGGGGGAGGGGCAGAGGGAGAAGCAGGCTCCCCACTAAGCAGGGAGCCTGAGGCAGGGCTCGATCCCAGGACCGTGGGATCATGACCTGACCTGAAGGCAGATGCTTAACAAACTGAGTCACCCAGGACTTTCTGGAATTCTATCATCTGTGGAATGGATACAGACCCAGCGCAGGGTTGCCATACTGGAGGTGGTTATTGAGAAGCTCCTGTGAAAGAAGCTACACAATGTAGGAAACAATAAGGACAGAATATGGTTATCAGCTACAGGAGGATTACGGAGGGTGGAGAGAGGTTAGGAATCACTTTTCTTTTTTTGTTTCCATGCCTCTTTCCTCTTGACCTTCTGTCCCTTGAGATTTATGAACGAAGAAGTGAAGGGGCAGTAGGACAGAGAATGGTTATAAAGCAGGTGGAAGAAGAGGTAGGAAGAGGCAAAGTGGAGTCATTTGAACTCACTCAAAAGTTAGGGAGCAGAATTGGCACTGTCAGAAGGACAGAAATGTCAGTCCACCCCCACCCCCATCCCCACTCCCAACCCCCGGTGCTGCCTACCTAACATAGTAACTGAGGGCTAATTTGGAATTGAACCAAGAAAGACAAATGACGTGATTGCAGAGACCCCAGCACAGAACTATGGCTAAGAGCATTGGCTTTGGTATGGAACAGTCCTGGGTTAAAATGATGCCTCTTCTATTTACCAGTAATTGCTCCATCTACAAAATGGGAATAATAATAGTAATTACAGAAAGGTCTGCTTGAGTATTAAATTAGACAAAGTGTGTAATATATTTAGCATGGTCTCCTGGCACGGAACTGCTCAATACTTGCATATTAAGGAAAAGCCATAGAGAAAGGATGACCAGATTTGGGTTTGTCATGCAGGTCTGTTTAAAATAAATCAAGAATATTATAAATAGGGAATGTTCTTCCCTTCAGTCAATGGGAATGAGAAGAAAGGACGGTGATATTTAAGATCTAAAAAAGAACTTCTGAAGAAGCTCTGTAACCTGGAGCAAGTCAAATGAAGGCTGGTGAATCACAGAACGGGTTAACAAGGGAGGCTGCAGCTGTAACTCTCAAGGAGAAATGTATGGACAGGGTAGGAACTCATTCACTCAGGATCACTGTGAATGGTCCTGCGGAGAGGAAGAGCACTGGCCCAAACCATCTATCTGAAGTCCTTCAGGACCCACTAGACCTGGAAAGAGCTTCTGCCAGCTGGAGGAGAATTGCATGAAAAAAGAGAACATTCAAGAGTCTGACCTGGAGATTATATCATGGAATAAGTATATAAGAAGTTTGAAGACCGAAAGGAAGGAGAGCTTTCAAAGATGGCCAGCAGCAGTAGACAGAAAATTGTTGTGTTGGATGGCCAACAAGGATCTTTAAAAGGGGCCAGAGGACCTTGAGAAAGTAGCAGTTCTTGGCAGGGAAAAAAAAAACTTTAAACCCCGATTCTATTTAATAAGTCAATTTATGCTTTCAAATAAAAGTAAGACCTATACTTTTCCAATAATGAATTCAACTTTATTGCTGGTTTGAGGTCTAACTGCCAGGAGCCGGCAGCATTTGACAAATTTATTTGGCAGTCAAAATGTTGATGTTATACTAATCTTAGAAATTGTAACCCTAGTACACATCTATCACATTTGACTGTTTTCGGTTGCTTATGCTTCTCTCTAAAGTTCCTCTTTTCTTTTTTTCTAGTAACAGAAACTCGCATTATTATCTACATCATGCTCTAGACACCCTCATTCTTTTGGCTTTCTCCCAAACACACATTCTTATTTTGAACTCCCAAATGTTAATTAAATGCTTCTGAGTTGAATTTCACTGTCCTGATGCCATGTTTGATCTTGACAATTACTCTCATCTCCTAAAAACAATCAGTAACCTGATTTTTAAAATATTATTTTCCAATCCATAAAGAAATAAATTCATGAGAAGAAAATAATTCATGAAAATAAATTGTTTTAGTAACTACATTCTGACAAAACAGAGAAACAAAACTAAGACTCAATTAATTTAACTCACTAAAACGGCCCCATTCCTCACCCCCCAGGAAAAGTTTAATATCTGTTTATAAACTAACATGTAATATGGGAAGAATAATAAAATGATACCACTAATTAATTAATTAATTTTTAAAAAAAGATTTTATTTATTTATTTGAGAGAGAACACACAAACGGGGGGAGCAGCAGAGGGAGAAGGATAAGCAGACTCCCCAGTGAGCATGAAGCCAGACATGGGCTCAATCCCAGGGCCCTGGGATCACGACCTGAGCCAAAGTCAGACACTTAACCGACTGAGCCACCCAGGCACCCCTAACACCATTAATTTAGTAATTACACAGTCTGAACCATTTTCAGACACAGAATTAAGATTTTACCTTTAAAATTTGATACATCAAAAAATATGTGTAAGAAGAGACTGCTAATTAGTGTGGGGTTTCTTTTTGGAGAGCTGAACTATTCTGGAATTAGTAGTGATGACTGCACAACCTTGTGAATATACTAAAAACAGAACTACACAGTTTAAAAGAATGAATTTTGCCATGTGTACATTATATTGCAATAAAAAGTTCCCTCTCTTCAACTAAAAAAAAATGATTCAATACGAAAAAGTTATTCATTTCTCTCCCAAACAAGATGATAAATAAATGACTGAATCTTGCATAAACTCGAGCATATTATAAAATGAAATTACAAGTTTGGATGAAATGTAATTCATTTCATGACATTGAGAAGTGGATATTTTAAAAAAAAGTATTAGAAGTGTCAAGAAAAATGAGAGATAAATCACAAGAAGTAGTTAATATCTGATTTTCTGAATGATTCATTTCCATTTATTCTCTTTAAAAATGCATAATCAATTCATACAGAGAAGTCTGTTTTAAAATAATTTTTAAAAGGTAAATATAGCACACTTTCTTATATTTACTTATATTTCAAACATATGAATTACATATATTTACATAAATGTTTGGGGGATGCACATTCATTTGACAGTACAAGAATCTTAAATTTCACGGTTGCTACAGTGTTTCTATAGCAGCAAGTCCCACTTTTCAAATCCATAAGAGAAGGGGAGCACATAATAAACAAACAAAATTCTCAGCTGCAAGGGAAGTTGGAGATGGTGTAATCTGACTTCCCTGTTTTGCTTGTGAAGAGACTAAAGTAGAGAGAGGTGGTGAGTTGCCCAAAGTCCCAGGGCTAATTTGTGGCAGCTCCAGGCCTACTGCTGATGTCCCACCCTGCCTCCTCCCCACCTGGGCACCCTGGGCACTCAAGGTTACTAGCAGGGACGAGGCGGCATCATGCAGGGCCTGCAACAGCCCTTCTGCTTTTAGGGTATACACTGGAAGAGACCGGGCTCAGGAAAGAAGCAGACACAAGGGTAACTCAGGGCCCTTTACACCTGCCCCATCAATGTCAAAATAAGGCTGAATATGTCTTTTCAACCTGTGACAGGTGGCCATGACTAGTACTCCCACTGCTAGACAGCCCCTCTCCCCCTGCCCCCTGCAGCACCTGCTAGGTATCCATGTACAGACAGGCAGATTTAGATGATGCATAAATTCCATTTTGATTTATGTTTCTGGAAGGAAGGAAGGAAGGAAGGAAGGAAGGAAGGAAGGAAGGAAGGAAGGAAGGGAGAACCTCATAATTCCTACACAAAAGAAATGTACCTTTTTGATTTATTGCTTGTTCTTGGCCTGTATTCATGTGATTCATCCTCAATGCCATTTTGTCTTTTATACCAGTCAAATAATGTACGCAGAATGGAAGGCAGGCAGTATTCAGAAAGGGAGCTCATTGAGTTGATGACCTACAGAGAAAAACAGGTGATAAAAAGGCTTTGGTGGCCCTGCCAATTACTGAGAAACTTTTCATTTAACAAATAACTCCAAGCTATATTCACCATAAAACCTTATTTATCACATCTTTCCTTTAATAATCTTTATTAGTACATTCCCAAGGGCCCAAATCTCTTAATGTTGACAGATGTTCCTTATATTATAATTTTATGGTTCAAGAAAGTTAATTACTTTGACTTCCTTTCATTCTAGAAATCAGATGTTAATTGCATACAGGTTATTCATGGACTGCAGAGAAATTATCTTCCCATACTCTCCAAGAAGTATAGTGCCTTGTACTCCTTAAGTCTCAAAAATGCTTGTTTAAATAAATATTTTAATTAACACAATTACATTAGTCGCTTAAGTGAAATAAAAAAATCTAGCTCCCAAACAAATAACCTAAGTGGTAATACAATGTATGGGTTTCTGCCAATAATCACTCATCCACTCATCTGAGTTATGACCCAAATTAGACTCAAGACATGAGCCAGGAGCAATAATTTCCTATGTATCACCTTAAAGGCAAACTACTGCTCTCTTTTTCAAACAACAAACATATCTTTGATAGAGAGTTATTTTAATTTCCTTATCTGGAAAGATTTGTGATCTTTCATTAATTATCACGAGAAAAGGAACCTCAATTGATATCTCTTACCATGTGCAAAAATTAATTTAAAAAATCATACTATAAAAACTTAAAGCTATGAAACTTCTGAAGAAAACACAGGAGAAAATCTTTGTGACTCTGGGCTAACCAAGGATTTCTTAGGTAACACACCAGGAGCAAACTCCATGACAATTTGATCCTGAACGTCATCAAAATTAAAAGCTTCTGTTCTGGGGATGATTCAATCAATCAAGGATGGTTCGCTATTCACAAATCAATCAACGTGATACACCACATTAACCAAATGAAGGATACAAAGTCATACAATCATCTCAATAGATCATACTCAATGGTGAAAAACTGAGAGCTTTTCCTTTAAAATCAGGAACAATACAAGGATGTCCACTGTTACCACTTTTATTCAACATAGTACTGCATGTCCTAGGCACAGCAATCAGACAAGAAAAAGAAATAAAAGGCATCCAAATTGGTAAGAAAGAAGTAAAACTGTCACTATTTGCAGATGACACGATACTATACACATATATATAAAAGTTATATATACATATAATATATATATATTATATGTATATAAAACTCTAAAGACTGCCAAAAAACTATTAGAAGCAATAAACGAATTCAGTAAAGTCACAGGATACAAAATTAATACACAGAAATCTGTTGCATTTCTATACACTAATAACAAAGTAGCAGAAAGAGAAATTATGAAAACAATTCCATTTACAATTGCACCAAACAGAATAAAATGCCTAGGAATCAGTTTAACCAAGACCTGAACTCTGATATCTATTAAGACATTGACAGAAGAAACTGAAGAAGACACAAAGGAAAGATATTTCATCTTCATGGATTGGAAGAATTAATATTGTTACAACGTCCATACTACCCAAACCAATCTACAGATTGAAGGCAATTCTTATCAAAATACCAACAGCATTTTTCACAGAACTAGAATAAATAATACTCAAATTTATATGGAACCTTAAAAGACCCTGAATGGTCAGAGCAATCTTGAAAAAGAAGAACAAAACTGGAGGTATCACAATCCCAGATGTGAAGATATACTACAAAGCTCTATGTAGTACTGGCATAAAAACAGACACATAAGATCAATGAAACAGAATAGGGAGCTCAGAAATAAACCCACGCATATATGGTCAATTAATCAATGACAAAGGAGGCAAGAATACAAAACGGGAAAAGACAGTCTCCTCAATAAATGGTGTTGATGTTGGGAAAACTGGAAAGTTACACACAAAAGAATGAAACTGGACCAGTTTCTTATACTTTCTCACACAAAAATAAACTCAAATTAGATGAAAGACACCTAAATGTGAGACAGAAAACCATAAACCTCCTAGAAGAAAACATAGGCAGTAACTTCTCTAACATCAGCCGTGGCAACATTTTTCTAGATATATCTCCTCAGGCAAGGGAAACAAAAGCAAAACTAAACTAGTGGGACTAAACCAAAATAAATAGCTTTTGCATAATGAAGGACACCATCAACAAAACGAGAAGGCAACCTACTGAATAGCAGAAGATATTTGCAAGTGACATATCTGATAAGGAGTTAATATCCAAAATATATTAAAAAAACTTAATACAACTCAACACCAAAAACTCCCCCCAAAAATCCAATTAAAAATGGACAGAGGACTTAAGCCAACTTTTTTTTCCCAAAGAAGACAAAGAGATGGCAAACAGACATATGAAAAGATGCTCAATATCACTAATTATCAAGGAAATGCAAATCAAAACCAATATAATAAATATAATATAATATAATATAATATAATATAATATAATATAATATATACCTTCTTTGTGTCAGAATGGCTAGAATCAAAAAGACAAGAAGTAACAAGTGTTGGTGAGGATGTGTCCAAAAGGGACCCACATGCACTGTTGGTAGGTAAGATACTGTCAAGAAACTGATGAAAAGACAGGCTGTAGACCCAGAGAAAATACTGGCAAACACCCCTCTGATAAAGGCTTTATAAACAGAACATGTAAACCTACAACGAGATACATTTTCACCACCTCATTTACAAACACAAATTCACAAAATTTCTTACAAGCAAATTATAACCCCCAGTGCCGATGAGACAGTGATTAAATAGGCATGTTCAAACACTACTGATAGATGAAAAAAATTGGCATAACCTATCTGGAAGGAAATTTGGAAATGCAGATCAAGAACCTAATAAAAGGCATTCTCAGTAAGCCCATTCTTAGGAATTTAACTCAAATACATAATTAGAGGTGAGTAAGAATGTTCAGGACAACATTACATATTATACAAAAAAATGGGAACACCCTAAATGTCCAGCTATGTGTAAATGCCTTAATACAATGTGGAATAATGTGATGTAGATTATCTCTGAAACCATTAAAAGTCACATTTCAAAAATATTTAATAATCATAAATGTTTATATAATGTTAAGTGGAAGAAGAATTTAAAAATCATTTAACTGGTAAGATTCCAACTCGGTGCAGACCCTACGGTAAGTATGCATATACAGAAAACACAACTTGGAGGAGATATACCGACATACTGAGGGTACACATGGAAATCAGGAGGCCTCAGGACAGAGATCACTACAGGGAGAGGTAGGTGGGAGGTAAAGAGACATGTTTTACCTGGGCCTTTTATAGAAAGGGTAGAAATGAGAGATTAAGAGTCAAGAAAAAAGCTAAGCAAAGACTCAAAGGCAGGAAGCCTATGGTGATGGAGGTGCAAAATAATTGTTTGTTCATAATAATTACAGTGATTAATTTAATGAAGGTTTTGAGTGAACTGAGAGAAGAAATATTTGCCTGGTGTAGGGACTTTGGTATACTAGAGTAAAGAAAAATACTGTTGAAAATTTTAAGCTGAAACTAAATCATAGCAAGTATTTAATGCTAGTCTGAAGAATTTTAGTTTTCTTCTCTAGAAAATGGGAAGCCCCTAAAGATTTCTGAATAGGAAAATAAGCCCGTAGACATGTTGAGGAGGTTTAATTCAGCAGTGATGTGTAGGATGGACCAAAAGGGTCTGCCAACAGGGGTGGTTAGGAGCGTGCGCACGCGCGCACACACACACACTCTCACTCTCTCTCTCTCTCTCTCGAACTGAATGAGGTTATTGCAACAGTTCCAGGCACACAGTGATCACGGCTTGAGCTGGGAGGTGGCAGAAGAAATGGAAAACCTTAGTTAACTTAAAATGTTTCTGTAGTTAAGCAGGAGAGGCTTAACTTCTTTTTATAAAGGAACTAGAGCAAGGAGAGCTCAAGTGCTTCGTGTCAATGGGACTTTCCACTGTCAGCTTTAAAAGCAGCTCTAAGATTGAACGGGACAATTATGTGTTCTTCCTCAGATTCTCTTTCTTGAGAGCCTTATTTCTTGCTCTCTCTTACGATTATGGTTATAAGTACATACACAAAATTGTACATTATCTTTAGCTATGGTTTAATATCAGTTTTCAGAAATAAATAGGCTATTGCAGTCTGCCTGCCCTGTGAACATAATCACCAGTTTTTTTAAATTGAAAAATATCTATTTTTTTAAAAACAGCCCTCCCCCCCACACACTGTAATATTCACAGCCACAACATATTTTCCCTTTGTTCCTGTGGATATAACAGTGGGAAATTTGGGGAGGAAAGCAAATTATGGCATGTCATGGGGGTAATTTACAAGTTCTCTCTAAAGTTACCCCAGCACAAGAAAGGGTACTTCCAATCACCACCATCTCATCTAATATTTTGAACTGGGAAATGAAGGGGGTTCCTCCCAGAGGGGGAAAAAAAAATCAGAATTCAGAGTTCCTCACCACAGGTTAATACTGCCTTAATTATCGCATATGTAATAAAATCCCCAACCATCTACTATTGTATTTCAGTAATTTAAAAATACTTGTGTAAGTCTGGACGAGACTAAAGGAGACATGATGACTAAATATAAGGTGGTATCCTAGACAGTATCCTGGAACAGAAAAGAGCTATTCAGGAAAAAGAAATAAAATGCAAATACAGAATTCAGTTACTAATAATGTACCAACGTTGGTTTCTTAGTTGTGACAAATATACATGGTAAGGAAAGGTGTTAATAAAGGAAACCGGGTGTGGGGAACCTGATAAGTGTCTGTACTATCTTTACACCTTTTCTGTAACTATTTACAAATAAAAAGTTTAATTAAAAAACACTTGTGTGGGATATTTACATGCTTCTGTTATTTACTACAGACCCATAAATGTGATATAAACCTATGTTTACCCCCTAATTATCTCTGGGTAGAGCACACAATGTTTAGTTACTTACACTTACTTAGGTGTAACCCACGTGCTCCATAGAGAACGTCAATAGTATTCTTTAAAGCTCAGCCATAATAATTTTTTCTACCCATTAAAGTCATCTCAAAGCCATTCTTGGTATTATATCTACTGGACATACTTTCCATGGCAAATATACTGAGACCATCTTAGAAGAGATGAAAGGTCAGGATGGGGTGGATGTGTTTTTTCCATCTCTCAGTTATAGCCCTTTTGAGTCCAGGCTTTCAGGAAGGAAGGGTGGAATTTGCAAAGACCTGGCCCTCAAAGCTCAGGAAGGGAGGAAGGTCTAGCTGGCTTCTTGGTTACTCAACTCCTTCATTTACGGGAAGCAGAGCCAATGGTGAGATGAATTCTAGCTCTGTGCTGCTGTTGAAAGGGGGCAGGCCCATTTACAAAGATGTTCTTGTTGCATTTAAATGATCATATTCTTCCATCATAGATGAGCTAGGTACTGTGCAGCTTGAGGAGATGAAGTGCACAGAATCACATAACCATTTCATACTGGTGTTTTCTTTTTGGGGGGATAGAGGGGGATACTAAATGTACTTTGCAAATGTTTCTTGATGTTTATTTTGGCATTTTATGTATAAATAGGCTAAAAGAGACTGTCCATTATGCTGTAGGTAAGACATTAATTCTTCATAAGCATTTTATTATACTTGCTGAATGCAAAGAAGGAAACTTTACATAAATATTTGAATAATTACTCAGTGGAGTCACTTCATATCTTATAGTAATAAGGCTGACTTGTCCTGAGTGGTGCATTTCGTGAATAAATTTTAAACCAACTTCACTGATAGTTTAATTTCTCAAACTAGTTCAGATGGCCAAGTACCTGGGGGTCAGGGTACACAGTCTATGTAATACCACAAAATGCTGATTTATTACAGTAATTCAAGTGCAATTTTTTTTACTTGATCATATATCATACTAGTGCCAGATAATCTAGCATTCAATCAGTGGTGACAGATACCAAAGGATTAAGAATAATTTTTTACAAAAACTTAAAATTATATAAATCTATATATTAAATCTATTTTTCCTGCAAATTAGGAAAAGATCTGTATTATTTGATTTTAATATCTTAGTTCATTTTATAGAACACACTGTTCCACTGGAGAATAATTGAAGAAACACTGAATAACACTAATATGAATCCAATGCCAGTTAATTTGGTTTTACTCTTGACTGCTTATATTTTTCATTTATATATTTTAAATAGATTTTGACTGAACTGTAGCATTAGAATCAGTGTTGAAGCACTAGAATTTCATCTGCTTCCTTTCCAGAAAAATTATTGCTACCCAAGATGGTAAAAAGTTATTTTCGCTCTATTAGAGAGGTATGGATTTATTTTACCATGTGTTTCCTATTTATAGATGGTGTTTTTAACATATTAAGAAACTGAGGTGCTACAAAAGTATGTAAATATTTAACATCTAGAGGAAAACCCCAGTTATTTAGAATGCCTGAGCAAAGTATCTGGAATTTATAGAGATGACATTAGTAAAGAATATGTCACACTGAATTGCAAATAAGCTGCAACTTAAATAATGTTCTCAGAACCCCCTATGTGATGACTGATTCTTCACAAGCCACGTTTTCAAAATTTCATTAGTGCATTGGGAAGATCAGATGGTCCTGAGTTCAAGTTACAGCTCTGTCCTTTATTGGCTGTGTGAGCTTGGGCATGTCCACTTCTCTGAGGCTCTGTGTTTCCAGCTGTAAAACGGGACCGAAGAATATTTACCTCGCTGGGTTTTTTCTGAAGAGTAAATGAGATACTATAAAGTGCGGGGCACATAACAGACCTTTAAAAATGTCTATTTCTATTTTCCTCTTCCATTTCTAAATACTGAAACTGAAGCCCAGACATAAAAAATTTTGACTCTGAGAGGATCATAGGCTAAGTTAATGACAGAACAAATGATAGAAATTATTGACGGAATTTTACTTATCAGAGCTGATATTGTAAAAAAAAAGAAAAAGAAGGAAAGAAAAGAAAAGAAAGGAAAAGAAAAAGAGAAAGACCCACCTAGCTCTCATCCAAGCACAAAGATACCAGGGCCTCCATTATAACCCTGGTAGCTTGGTTTGTGTTCCCACACTTTTCTGGCTCCAGCAGATGCAAACACAGGGCCTTGCAAAGGCTTCCTTGTTGAGGGGTCTGAGCAACGCCTGTCCTACATTAGTGCCATAAGAGAAAGGTAGGGAGCACCGGGCTCCCTGGGTTTGCTGCAGGGAACAGCTCACTCTGGGAAAGGACACTATCCTGGAACCAGAATCGATAGGTAGAATAAAACCACTTATTGTGAGCCCAACTTAAACACACATCAGTCTCTCAGGAATCGCAACCACCTGAAAACACTGAGCCCGAATGTAAATAAAGAATGGACACAACCGTTGGCAGAAAGGCACAGTGCTAAGCTCTTGTATTTCATTCAGCATGAGAGGGTTCCACAAAACACACAAGGGCCTCATTGGATTCTGCTCTCCCATCCCTCATCTGAGGACACACCCTTCTTCTGGCCAAACTCTCAATCAGCCAAGCATTGGTGATGTCTCCTCTTCCTGCCTCACTTCTTCTCTGACACCCGATTTCTGCTCTTGCCGCACTACAGGTAACCTTTATATAAAACATCAGAAAGGGCAAACCCACTGGCCAACCAACAGGACTTTGTGGTCATTCCCCCTCAAGTCTCCTGAGCAAATGACACTCTTTCTCAGGTTCTCCTTGAAACGCTTTCCTCCTCAGGATTCGGTGATGCTGCCCATCTTAACCTAGACTCTCTCTCATCTCCCATATGGTTACTTACACAGTGCTGAAGCACAGTAAGACAATTCGCCTGTGCAAGTAAGGATTTGGAGTCTAGTCCTGGTTGTTCTGGCACCAGCTCCTTTGGGGAGTAATCATACTTTACTACACCAAGAGGAAATAACTTCCCCTTACTGTATGTGACTGTTTTCAGAGACAAAGTTGGAGCAATACTTCAAATAGAAAACAGCATGCAGCATACAAACGCTGGTGTCATGTGACTTACTGCATGTTTAGGTCATTATTAGATAGAAGCAAAAGTCTAAAACCAAGGGCAGACAAACTTGACAAGAAAGCACATGCAAAAAAAGCAAGAAAGCACATGTAGCTGGAAGGTATATGAAATGATAATGATTTGGTGATTCTTTTATTTTACAGCCACAATTTTCATCTCTGTGTGTAAATGTATCGAGTGAGTATCAGTACCTCCTCCATCAGGTGAGGCTTACTGTGGAGTACTGTTTTTCCCTGTTTAAAATGGGTTAACGCGGTATTTCAGCTGCATCTGGTCCCCATTTACCCATGTCCATGCTCATCACAGGTTAGCTACTATTGCACCCGAGAATCCAAAATAAAATGCCTTGCACTTTATATTTAAAAAGGATATCTGTAAACTTTGATAACAGAGGAAAGTCACTTGAAGTTAAAACGGGGAGCTCACCATGGCCTCCATTCATAGGACTCCCCCCACAACAGACCACAGATAGGAAGCTCATCACCAGTACCACGATTGTGTTCTGTCTGGTACACTGCTTTTCCATTGAAGTGTTACAGCCAGTCATAATCAGCCAGCATAACCTAGCATAAATGCTTAAACTATTTAATATTAATCTATCGACTATGAAACTGCATTCTACATGTCAACAAATAGCATCGCAGCCAAAGGCTTTCTCAAAGCTGGTTTCCAGTGAGCAACTAACTGCTGATCTCTCATTCCTCTGTGAGGGTCTCTGCCCAGCTGCCATAATGGCCCATCCCTGCCCTGCAAAGCTGCATCTTCTTCTGAGGCTTCTTCCAATTTTTTTGGCCACCATTTCTTTTCTGGGCATCCTTCTGTGGATCCTACTTCCTGATCCTAAACTCTGCTTCCCTAGGATATTCTCCACGCATTTGCTCTGGTCTCTAATCCTTCGGTGTCTGTTGAGTGACCCCATAAATGAATGAGCCCCGGTTATTTCTCCTCAGATATCTTATCCTCCCTGAAAATTCAATACGTGTAAAATGATTTATAACCTCTCATTAAGCCCAGCGTTTCTCTGTTGGAAGCACTTCTTATCCATCAGAGAGAGTTCAGACTTCATGGTGTCCTTGGGCCCCCGTGTGCCTGTCCCGCTTCAGCCCCAGTCACTCCTCCGTACTCTGCTCCTCACACCGCAACTTCTTTGTCCACGCAGACCCTTCTGCCTGGCATGATCCAACCCATTTCCTCTGGATAACAGATGTCTTTAAAATGCCACTGGGCCCTGACTGCTTCTGTGACATAGCTGTCCACCTTCCGGGCATCATTAACTGCTCCCTTGCCCGAGTTCCCAAAGCACTTGAAATGGACCTTGGGTATAGCATTCATGCTGCGCTGTTACTTGTTGGGATCTGCCTTGTTCCTGGGATTGAGAATTCCCTGAGGGCAGGAACTCTATCTTACTGTTTTTATAACCCCAGAACCTTGCACAGGTCCTAGTATGCTTGGCCACTCAGTATTTGTTGAATTGAATAGAAATGGTTCCAAACCATGGTTGAAAACCATAGTTACTTTTTGTTTCTCCTTCTCTCAACCAATATTGATTCTTCTTATACAATTTTACATAAGATTGTTCTTTCTAGTTCCATTGTCTCCGTTTTAGTTTGGATCCTTTCAGTCTCAAATCTTTATCAACACCCAAACTCCCCAAATGCCTCCACACTTCAAGGATCTCTTCATTCACGAACCCTGCTACCTCGGGGTTGACACTAAGTTGCTACTTTGATCAAATTGATCCTGGTATGTCTGAGATAAAGCTCCCCCCAATGCCATAAAGTCTCCCACAGTCTGATCCTTTCCTACCTGGTCTCTTCCCTAACACTCCCAGCCAATAGGAAAATTTTGTGTCTCAGTAGAAAACTATGCATCGCTCAGAGCTCACCTCTCTAGGGGTTATCTAATTTGAGTCTGTGGAAGCTATCCACCTTTTAATGCCTTTGAGCTATTTTAAAATTGTGCATATGATAGACTACTGATAGCAATGCCAAGGATTCTTGTCTACAGACAGAAAAAAACACTGTGCCCAGTGAAGGTTCAATTGACTTCACTCTCCCACTGTTGGAAAAAGCCAGTTTTGCCTCTGATTGTGCATTCATTTCAAAGTTCCTGACTTATAAATGGGTCCATTTTGGGTTTCTCTTCTGAACTGGTTATAACTTCCTCATTAAACATGAGTTTTTATCTCTCACCTGTGTTCATTTTATATTTCTATGAGAGTCAAAATGTCGCCTCTTTTTGAATATTATCTTTTAACAATACACATCTTCTGTCTCAACTAACAGACCCATTCATCAGTCCCCAAAGATAACTTAAAATGTCATTTTTTCTGTTCAGGGCCTTTGCACATTTCCTATCCTCTTTACCATCAACACCCAGTAAAATCCCATCGCTTCTATTGTTTCAGGCACCTGATAAACTATGTCCTCTTCTAGAAAGATTTCTCTAGCCATCAGGCCCTGAAGTGTATGTCTTCTGTTCCCTGAAATTTCACAATGTTTACTGTTGCACCATCCATGTGGCATTTCTGACACACGCGGGCCCCTGTCAGAGCTATTTGTGCACTGCCTTAAACTCTTCCAGGTCTGAAGCTCCTGGAATGCAGGGACCACATCCTTCCATCTCTGTCCCATACAGAGCTTTGTGTGTATGTACAGGTAAACACACACACACACACTTTTTTTTTCCCCACACACACTTTTTTTTTCACACACACACACACACACTTTTGATAAATGTTTGCTAAAATAAAGAACTTTACCACTAGGACAATTTTTCATTCATTCTACTCGAAGCCCTGACAGGTAATTTAGGTATTTAAAATAAATTGGTGGCAGTATACATTTCCGAAATGCTGCTGGCAATCTCTTCCACCTTTATTAAGTCTCATTACTAGTATGACTTTCTCACTAGCAGGGACTGAAACCATCGCTGGCTCCCTAGTACAGGGCAAAGCTTGCTGTCCTGGGGCTCACATGATACTTGGTCCTTCCACAGTGAGCTTACTTACTAGCCTGAGGTTATAATTTGATCATATTTCTTCTTTGTCTCACCCATAATTGGGGGGCCCCCCAGTGCAGGCACCATGTTTCCTTCATCTTTATTTCCACCAGCTAGCATAATGCTTGTTACATGGTTGCCACATAGCAGGTGCTGTATAAAAATGGGTCAAGTTCATGAATTCATGAAATTTGTAAAAAGTGAAATTCTGGGAATAAGGGTATAAATTCCAAGCTCTCCAATGTGTAAAGCAGTTACTAGTATGATTTTTCTTCCACTAATACTGAACTTAAAAAAAGCAATCTGTTTAGACACCTTGTCATTTATGAAACAAAAGGACTTTTTCCCCAGGTTTAACCTATACAGGGTTAGATTGTAATTAGATTAAATTAAGAGATATGAAGCCAATAGTTATATATAAAGCATATAAAAGGAAACGTAAGAAAACATAAGCTTTAACCCCTAAATATATATATCTTAAAATTCAAACTGTAAAACTGACAAATTCTAGGAATATTCCACAGTGAAAAAAAGAGGTACACAGAACTGTAAACAGTATTCTTTATTGGGCATTTGGTAAAAACTCTACTATATGGTATCTAGGAAAGATAGATAATACCTAATATCCAGTCTATTCTTCTTCCTTAGTTATAAAATACCTGATTTTTTTTTTTTTTAAGTAGGCTCCATGCCCAGTGGGGAGTCCAATGCAGGGCTTGAACTCACGACCCTGAGATCAAGACCTGAGCTGAGATCAAGAGTTGGACGCTTAACCAACTGAACCACCCAGGTGCCCCAATAAAATACCTGATTTTTAGACGGACAAATGATTGCTCAAAATAAAATTTCCCAATCTTTCCTACAGCTATATGTGGCTATGTGATTAAGATCTTGCCAACTGAATATGAGCAGAAGTGGTGTGTGCAATGTTGAGACATTCTGGTTTTTTATTTTTTTGCCTATAATTCTTTTTCTATTTCTCCTTCCTGCTGCTTGGAATACAGACATAATGGCTGAGTTCTAGAAGCCAAACTGGACTATGAGATGAGCCATACACAAGACAACAAAAATAATATAAAGATTCTAGACTGATTTTCTTTGTATTTCTTGAATGTGAGAGAGAAAAAAACTCTTATTCAAGTCGCTGTTATTTTATGTGTCATTTGCAGCCAAACCTAATATTAACTGATACAGGATCTGAGATCTCTTACCTGTTGAAAACTCCTAAATTCTCGCCACCTTAGTTTTTAGATACAGAAGCATGTTATAGAGTAAAAAGCACTGGCTTTATAGTCTGAACAAGTGGATGCCAGTCTTGGCTCCTTCAGGCTTTAGTCATATAGTGTTGGGCAAGCTGTCTGAGACTCATTCCCATGAAATGTAATATAGAGATGATGATGATGATGATGATGGCTTCTTCTTGGGGTTGTTGGAAGCAGTGAGTGATGTCAGCTGAGATCATGCGTGAGAAGGGGCTTCATAAATTATAAAGTATTATGTGATTTTTTTTTTTTTTGCTTCTATTTCTAGCAAGAGAAAAATGAATCATGGGCTTGTTAAGTGGAGGAGTAAACAGGACCACCCGGGATCAGGCACTGAAAGTGCAGAAGCTCAGTTCTCTCTAGTCTATCATTCATGCCAGTGACATTTAAAAGGAAGAAACTGATAAAAAATATTCTCTAAACAGGGACCAGCTGCATACTCCTCAAAGAATGTACTTAGCATAGTGCCTATCCTCTGTAAGTACTACATGCGTACCACTTCTACTGTTACTACTGCTCCCACGATCATAGCAACGGAGTCTACACCACGCAAGGTGGCATCACCAGCACGTTCTTTTCGCAGAGATGCACCTCTGTGTAAATCCAAATTAAAATCCTACTGCTTGCTATTAGAACAAGGGGAATTATATAATTTGAATGTTTAATATCAAAAGACTAAGAAAGCTTGATACACCCATGGCATTGCCAATGGAACTTCGATTGTTATAATTTGCTGGCAAAACAGTAAACGGCAGAGGTGGACAAGTTTCCGTCAAGTTTCCTCACGGCCTGGGAGTCTTGCTATCTCTTTAAAGTGAAATAGACTTTGTAGGTTGCCTTCTCTCCTGGTTCATGTGTAAATTTATGATTTAATGATGAGAGGATAATCTTATGTGCCTTATTTGAAAGTTCTCAGTGACCATTTTACTACTGATTCACTTGCAAAGTGTCCTTAATACAGAGAGAGGTGTTACGGAGCAGTGCTGCTCAAGCTTTAATGTGTGCGTGGGTCACCTGGGGATCCTGTTAAGCTGCAGAATCTGATTCAGTAAGATCTGGGGCAGGGCGGAGATTCTGCATTTCAACATTCTGTGCAACAAGGTTAAAAGTATTATAGCTAATTAAAGTGGCAAAGTCGGGATTTAAACCTGGTCTGTCTAATTCCAAAGGCTATCCCTCTCCCACAATGCTGAAATGCAAAAATAGAGGGCTGAATAACAAGTGGGAAATTGTGTTTAAGCCAAATCATTTGGGATAACTATTATATGCAATGTTAAAATTAAAAGTATTATTTTCCCAGAGAATAAAGGAAGATACACATTAAGCTGGAGAAAAATAAATTTTGTTTTTGAGGAAAGGACAGTGATATCCTAGGACAGGAATATCTAGGATAGAATACAGAGAACATAAAATAGAGTGAAAAATTATGGATGATGGATAATAAATATTTACATTCTTTTTTTTTAAGATTTTATTTATTTATTTGAGAGAGAGAACGCAAGAGAGAGCACAAGCAAGGGGGGGAGCGGCAGAGGGAGAGAGAAGCAGACTCCCCACTGAGCAGGGAGCCTAATGCAGGGCTCCAACCCAGGACCCTGGGAACGTGACCTGAGCGGAAGGCAGACGCTTAACCGACTGAGCCACCCAGGTGCTCCCAGTCCTTACAGTTTTGGACCAAAGAAGTCTGGACTTTAACAGCCAGAGAACTCTCCCTCTGATTCCACATGAAAGTCAATTGCAAAGCCCTGCTGAAAGTGCATCTCTGTGTGTTCTCCATAAGACAAGAAAACCCCCACCATATTAGATCAGACTGTGGTGCATCCAGCAGTATTTTGTCTCTACCACTGGCTCCAAGTGAGGTTTTTGAAGGAGAACATGCTGTCTTCTCTGTTGTTAACTGCGTAAGTTCAGGAAACACCACAAACACATCTCTCACTTCCTCTGATGCCCTGTTACCCATCATTCTTAAACATACGTGAAGCCTATAGTTACTGAGCCAGGATCTATCAGATCCTGATTTCCTATGTTTATTACCTGCTGTTGAGAGCAGGATGCCCTTTTACTAGTCCCGATCTACTTTCAAAAGACTTTCTTTGTATTTATCCTGCCTTAAATTGTTTTTTTTTTTCATGTATCACATTCTCTATTAGACTCTAAGTTACTATACTGTCTTACAATTATTGTTTAAGTGATTTTTCTCTCACAATACTGTGAATTCTTGAAGGACTAAAACTGGTCAATTTTGTATTTTGTTGCGGTGTGTCAAGCAAATAGTGGGCATTCACAAAAAAGCTGGATGAAAATATAATAAGCTCTACTAAATTTTAGAATAGAAGTTCCTTTATCTTTTCTTAGTTTCTTTAATTCTGATATACAAAGATTTAGGAAATGATCAATTGAGGGCCTATTTGTATTATTCCAACATATTCCCATTCTTTCCAGTTCAAAGCAATAGACAGACATCTACCGAATGTCTGCTTTAAGCCATAATTGTAAAAGCTGAAAGACACAGTTCCTAAGATCATATCCCCGTATCCTCTTTGAGGAAGTTAATCAATACACTAATAATGAGCATCCAACCCTTATCTTTTGTGCATTTTGAAATAAATAAAAACCAGAATATAATATGTATATAACTTATTACTACATACTTGGTCAAATTGGGGATCTTCTCCACGTTGTAGAGATTTTGTCAATGGTTTTTCCTAGAAAAAAAAAAAGAATAATTATCAGATGCTCTTAAATAGCATAAAAAAAGTGCATTATTGTTATAATTTTTCTAATTTACTTCTCCCTTGATGGGGCAGAGGTACCAGTTTTTATTTATTTTATTTTTTTTAAAGATTTTATTTATTTATTTGACAGAAAGAGACACAGCAAGAGAGGGAACACAAGCAGAGGCAGTGGGAGAGGGAGAAGCAGTCTTCTAGCTGAGCAGGGAGCCCGACGTGGGGCTCGATCCCAGGACCCTGGGATCACGACCTGAGCCGAAGGCAGATGCTCAACAACTGAGCCACCCAGGCGCCCGAGGTACCAGTTTTTGTTTATTTTTTTATTATTTATTATTTTTTTATTTTATTATGTTATGTTAATCACATTACATCATTAGGTTTTTTTTAAACATTTTATTTTATTTTTTTTTAAAGATTTTATTTATTTATTTGAGAGAGAGAGAATGAGAGAGAGAGCACATGAGAGGGGGTAGGGTCAGAGGGAGAAGAAGATTCCCTGCGGAGCACGGAGCCCAATTCAGGACTCGATCCAGGGACTCCAGGATCATGACCTGAGCAGAAGGCAGTTGCCTAACCAACTGAGCCACCCAGGCGCCCTACATCATTAGTTTTTGACGTAGTATTCCATGATTCATTGTTTTCGTACAACACCCAGTGCTCCATGCAGTACATGCCCTCTTTAATACCCATCACCAGGCTAACCCATCCCCCCCACCCCCCTCCCCTCTAGAACCCTCAGAGTCCACAGTCTCTCATGGCTCATCTCCCCCTCCAATTTCCCCCCCTTCATTTCTCCCGTCCTACCGCCTTTTTTTTTTAAACATATAATGTATTATTTGTTTCAGAGGTACAGGTCTGTGACTCAATAGTCTTACACAATTCACAGCACTCACCATAGCACATACCCTCCCCAATGTCTATCACCCAGCCACACCATCCCTCCCACCCCCCACCACTCCAGCAACCCTCAGTTTGTTTCCTGAGATTAAGAATTCCTCATATCAGTGAGATCATATGACACATGTATTTTTCTGACTGACTTATTTTACTCAGCATAATACCCTCCAGTTCCATCCACGTCATTGCAACTGGCAAGATTTCATTCCTTTTGATGGCTGCATAATATTCCATTGTATATATATACCACATCTTCTTTATCCATTCATCTGTCGATGAACATCTTGGCTCTTTCCATAGTTTGGCTATTGTGGACATTGCTGCTATAAACATCGGGGTGCATGTACCCCTTCGGATCCCTACATTTGTATCTTTGGGGTAAATACCCAGTAGTGCAATTGCTGGGTCATATGGTAGCTCTATTTTCAACTTTTTGAGAAACCTCCACACTGTTTTCCAGAGTGGCTGCCCCAGCTTGCATTCCCACCAACAGTGCAGGAGGGTTCCCCTTTCTCCGCATCCCTGCCAACATCTGTTGTTTCCTGACTTGTTAATTTTAGCCATTCTGACTGGTGTGAGGTGGTATCTCACTGAAGTTTTGATTTGGATTTCCCTGATGCCGAGCGATGTTGAGCACTTTTTCATGTGTCTGTTGGCCATTTGGATGTCTTCTTTGGAAAAATGTCTGTTCATGTCTTCTGCCCATTTCTTGATTGGATCATTGGTTCTTTGGGTGTTGAGTTTGGTAAGTTCCTTATAGATTTTGGATACTAGCCCTTTATCTGATATATCATTTGCAAATACCTTCTCCCATTCTGCCGGTTGCCTTTTGGTTTTGTCGACTGTTTCTTTTGCTGTGCAAAAGCTTTTTATCTTGATGAAGTCCCAATAGTTCATTTTTGTTCTTGCTTCCCTTGCCTTTGGCGATGTTTCTAGGAAGAAGTTGCTGTGGCTGAGGTCGAAGAGGTTGCTGCCTGTGTTCTCCTTTAGGATTTTGAGGGACTCCTGTTCTCACATTTAGGTCTTTCAACCATTTGGAGTCTATTTTTGTGTGTGGTGTAAGGAAATGGTCCAGTTTCATTCCTCTGCATGTGGCTGTCCAATTTTCCCAACACCATTTGTTGAAGAGGCTGTCTTTTTTCCATTGGACATTCTTTCCTGCTTTGCCGAAGATTAGTAGAGTTGAGGGGCCATTTCCGGGCTCTCTATTCTGTTCCATTGATCTATGTGTCTGTTTGTGTGCCATTCCATGAGCATGGAACTTTTTTCCATTTCTTTGTATCTTCCTCAATTTCTTTCATGAGTATCCTATAGTTTTCTGAGTACAGATTCTTTGCCTCTTTGGTTAGATTTATTCCTACGTATCTAATGGTTTTGGGTACAATTGTAAATGGGATCGACTCCTTAATTTCTCTTTCTTCTGTCTTGTTGTTGGTGTATAGTAATGTCACTGACTTCTGTGCATTGATTTTACATCCTGCCACTTTACTGAATTCCTGTATGAGTTCTAGTGGTTTTGGGGTGGAGTCTTTTGGGTTTTCCACATAAAGTATCGTATCATCTGCAAAGAGTGAGAGTTTGACTTCTTCTTTGCCAATTCGGATGCCTTTTATTTCTTTTTGTTGTCTGATTGCTGTGGCTAGGACTTCTAGTACTATGTTGAATAGCAGTGGTGATAGTGGACATCCCTGCCGCGTTCCTGACCTTAGGGGGAAAGCTCTCAGTTTTTCCCCATTGAGAATGATATTTGCTGTGGGTTTTTCATAGATGGCTTTTATGATATTGAGGTATCTGAGGTACCAGTTTTTAAATAAGAAACTCTCGGGCGCCTGGGTGGCTCAGTTGGTTAGGCGACTGCCTTCGGCTCGGGTCATGATCCTGGAGTCCCTGGATCGAGTCCCGCATCGGGCTCCCTGCTCGGCAGGGAGTCTGCTTCTCCCTCTGACCCTTCCCCCTCTCATGTGCTCTCTCTCTCTCAAATAAATAAAATCTTTAAAAAATAAATAAATAAATAAATAAATAAATAAATAAATAAATAAATAAGAAACTCTCCCTTAGCTATTCTGACCTTAATATATAGTGTTTGACTGCTACCACGATTCTTACTATTCATCTTAACATATACCTCTTTGACCAAAACCTTAAAAATCTGATGCTATAAGTGGCCCAGAGTTCTCAATGGAAACTACATAATAAAAACTATGGAATTCGTTTGAAAAATTTTACTGTCTATCCTGGGACTTGACATACAATAAAAAGTTGAAAAAAAAACTATGGCATTCATATGAAAATTTTATTATCTATCTTGGGACTTGACATATAATAAAAAGTTGAAAGTGATACACTATTCCAAGTCCCTAGATTTAGAAACAAAATAA
Source organism: Halichoerus grypus (assembly GCF_964656455.1). NCBI lineage: Eukaryota > Metazoa > Chordata > Mammalia > Carnivora > Phocidae > Halichoerus > Halichoerus grypus. The sequence continues at coordinate 68,972,857 of NC_135715.1, forward strand.
GGTCTATTACCTTACCGGTAAAATACTTACTATGTGTAACTTGTGAATTTGGGGCATGTTATTTGACTATGCCACATCCAAATCTCTGTGGAAATAACCTGGGTAGTGACAAAGGTCTACAGAAATCATTTTTCCTAATCATTACACCTTTGTTTACATTAGGAAGCCTTAACTGACTTTCCAGCAGGGCATTTTAAGGACAACGGTTTATCCTTACCTGAACCTTGTTTTCCTTTTCTTTTCTGTTTTTGGTATGGGAGTTAATACTGATCCATAATTTGATTCAGGATGAGAAACCACGTAAAAGTTATATATGAAAAACAATAGTAACTTTTACTTTAGCCAATGTAGATTTCCTAAAAGACTCCATTTACATGTTGTTAATCACATAGACCCTCTTCCCTACCTCACTTCTCCAATCTTCTCCTCCACCTGAAAAGATAATATACACCTAAGGCAGATGGGAAACCCACCTCTACCCACCCCATAGAGTCTCTGTTCCTGAAGAAATACATGCACATGGTGGGCTCAGTCTGGGTATCTGATGTCTTACCATGAGCCATATAAATCAATTGCTGTCTCATTTGCAAAATATACAGCTTCAAAATATGTATTCATCTAAAATAAAGAGAAAACTGTGTTCTTAAGGGCTAACAGACACTTTCTCTTCAAAGTATGCTACCTAGAACACACTGGTGGGAGAGTGGATACAAAAATGTGGGCAAGAACACAGAAGAACAATTAAAGAAGCACCAGATTGAGTTGATGGCACAAAAAGACAATTTAGCAATTAAACTGTGAAGCATTTCCTATATATGCAAAGGTTATAACGTCATCCAAAGTTCTTTGTAAAACCAGTTAAATTAAAAATATGAAAATTAAAGACGTGAAAACAGGTGGTGCCAGGTTCCACAAACACCCTTGGAACAAATGCAGCATAAGCATTTCTACTCAGTATTTTATTTATTCACCACTTAACAGTAACTGGGGGCTCACAACACGCCCAATGCTACCTGTGGGTGGGGGGGAAGTGATGAAGAACATGAGGTTCCTGCCATTAAGGAGAAAAGTCTGAAATGGAAAAGTAGGCAATGATCTCTTATGACTGTTGTCTATACTCGCTCATTATTCAAATCTCAGCCCAACTGTCACTTCCTCGGGGAAGTCTTCTGTGAGTCTTCTCTGAACACCGTGACTAGCCCCCATCCCCTACCCCTTACACGCTTGCAGAGCTCTGTATACGTTTCCTTTCATAGCACTTACCATAGCGTAAAGTCACATCACAGTGTGGAATCATGTTATGCGATTACACACGCATGAGGGATGAGCTAAGTGTCGTCCCCTCTAGATTACATGCTCCAGAAATGCAGGATGCTCTGGTTCTCTGACACTTAAAAAGTTACAGAGCACAGTCTTGCTTGGTGATGGCTAAACATCTGCCAAATTAATAAAAGCTCTAGGCCAACGATGTCCAGTTTCTTCAAATATGAGATCCCTTGATTTGCATGTGTGTTTTGTTGCAAGTTAAAAACAATTTTTTAGTAGACTCTTTTATTGTGGCAGAATATACGTGATGTAAAATTTGCCATTGTAACCGCTTTTAAGGGTACAATTCAGGGTAGTAAAGACATTCACAATGTTGTGCGGCCATCAGCACTATGTATTTTATAAAGACCCCTTTTAACGTCAAAAATTTTCCAGGAACTCCCAAATACAAAACACGCACTCACAGCTCCAGGCATACAAGAGAGTAATTCGATTTTAGTATCTGTTGTTTAAAAGTATAAATGACAGGGGTGCCTGGGTGGCTCAGTCGTTAAGCGCCTGCCTTTGGCTCAGGTCATGATCCCAGGGTCCTGGGATCGAGCCCCGCATTGGGCTCCCTGCTCGGTGGGAAGCCTGCTTCTCCCTTTCCCACTCCCCCTGCTTGTGTTCCCTCTCTCACTGTGTCTCTGTCAAATAAATAAAGTCTTTCAAAAAAATAATAAAAATAAAAGTATAAATGACAGAGAGCTAATACTATGCCTTCAATGATACTTTTAAAAAGTTTTGTACTATAATGACAACTGTACTTATTTTATATACATTAGAAAAAAAGGAATACATCTATATGGGAGACTAATTTACTCAGCCAAAAGATGCTTAGCACACCTGTGGATCTGTAGACTTTTGCAATAACTCAGGAGTTCATACCTTGGGAACCTTCTCTCGCTACTACCTGAAAGCCTGCTGCAGGGGGGGAAGGTGATTGTGAACCTCCCATACCCTGAAACTTCCCATGCTTAAAAGTTACTTTTTCCCACTATTAATTAGATGGGAATGCTCGTGAGAATGATATTTTAAACTTACACATATTTGCATACATACGAAGGAAACATTGATATGGTAAATTGTTGCTATACACAACTCACTGGGTCCATTAGCCAAGAACTTGGGTTCAGTGCCTCAGCAAAATAAGGAAAACAATGTAAAGGTATGTTAACTATTTTTTCACAAATATGCTGTCTTCATCATATTCTTTGAAGACTTAGTTTAAATGTTCCTCCCAAGATTAAGCCCTTTCTCAGTTCTCCTTCCTAGAGCCACCTGTTAGTTGTCACATGGGACTCTGTTTGCATCTATTCTTGTTAGCATTTCCACTGTGTTGCAACTTGTCTCTCTCCCCACATGCCGAGGACATAGTTGGGACTTATTGCCAGGGTTTGTTAAATGACTGAATATATGTCTATGCATTTGGAAAGATAGCTCTGGGCACAGAGAATCAAGCTCACATTTCAGCATTCCCAAGTAATTTTGCATTGACACAGATTTTATCAGTGTCAGGAGGCTTAAAAGTAGACATGGGGAAAAGAGTATCATGCTGGCTAAATAAAAAGTAGAGAAAAAGAAGAAAGTTAGGGAAGGAGGTAGGAAGAGGGGAGAAAAGAGAGAAGAGGAGGGAGGCAAACATGCTCCAGCTCAGAAGAGAGCCATATGAATACAGAGCGAAGACCAGGAAGACTCAAGGTAAACTGTAGAGGCATGCTTCTGCTTGAGGTTGTCCTGCAGGAGACCAGCTGCATGGAATCCAGAGTCTAAGAATCCAAGGTCTGCATATTCAAGACATCCTGGTTCTCAAAGAGCATTAAGTAAGTAGTAAAGTGAAATCGACACAGAATAAACAAGGGGTAAAGAACAAATAGAAATAGACTATGGCAAAGGAGGCTCAAAATAATGGTCTCATTCATCCAATTCGAACAGTGTGCTTTTACATTTTTTAAAAATTTGTTTTTTATTTCAATAGCAATTTTACTTATTTACTGAAAATTTGTTAATTGAATTGAATGATATGTTTATTTTTTTAAAAAAAGTCATTGTGAAAAATCTTAACTTTGGGGTGATGGATCCTTGAAAATTCTTAGTGGTCCAAAGCTGAGAGCCTTAGCCTTACCCAAAAGCTCCAGCTCACCGGGGGACACTGAACAAAGAGCTGAGCAAACCAAAAACACTGGGAGACTTGGCCTTGACCATCAGTGGCTGCTAACAGCACAGAGAAGAGCTAACTAGACATTAAGTCCCTTCTCATGAGAGCAAGCACTATGAAATAGTCTTGACCAAAACAAATAAAAACCCCCACCAAACCTGAGTCTGACCAAGCCTCAGAGGCAATGTCCAGTTTTTAGGAAATACAGCAGTTAGGGGAATATGTTATACTATGCCAAAGGGATGCAATCAATAAAATCCAGACTGAAAGAAACTCTGAAGGAAAGAAAAGTGTTTTTTTCAAGAAATAAGTTGCAAGGGGGAGAAATAGTGGCAGGGGTGGGGAGGGAATCCTGTTGATTTTTTTAAAAAGATGATGGCAATGTGAGGATCTTAGCTTGGAAAAAAAAAACCTGTTAAAAAAGTATGATATTCATGAGACTATTGCCAATTTGAACACTTTTTGTCTATTTGATGATGTTAAGGGATGACTGCTACTTTTTTAGTTGTGGTAATGATACTGCAGTTTTGTTTAAAAGAGAGTATCTTTCAGAGATACATGCTGAAATATTCAGAGATGAAATAATATAGTTTCTAGTATTTGTTTCAAATAATATTCAGGGGAAATGCAGGGAGTGTGTAACAAATTGGCTGTGAGTTGATAACTCTTGAAGTTGGGTTCATTTTATTGTCTTTCTACTTTAGTAATGTTTTAAATTAACCATAAGAAAAACAAACACAAAACAGGAGAACATGATGCATCACTTCTGTCATTGCTTAAATTTTTTCTTTTTATAGTATCTCGCTTTTCAAGATAGTATAAGCTACTTCTTAAAACTTATTTTAATAGCACTTATCCAACAATTTATCTTTTCCTAACGGGGTTGCAGAAGGGACCCTCTCCCCATTGCTTTGCATTTACAGATAGGATTTGGGAGCAGGTATCTTGCCTGCTGTGTGAGAAGCAACACACAGCTCTGTGTGCACTGCGGGCTTTTCTTTGAATTTGCTCCCCGTGAATCAAAGAGCACTGCTGTCCTCACCCATCCAAGAGGGATTTTCTCCTGTTGTGAAGAATCTTGTAAGGGTTTCGAGCATTTCCATAAGAAAAGAGAAAGGTCTCTATTTGTGCTTCTCACACCTTGGGAAGTTCTTCCCTCCCTGTCCCTCCCCTCCCCTAAGAAAACACAAACTCTGAAAGCTCTTCTGTGTCTTGTATCTCCCTGAAAAGGGCAGAGGAAGGCCATTGACTTCTCCCTCAATTTCCAAACAATTTCAGTGTCTGCTATAGCTACATTCTCCCTTCTAGTCTTTTCACACTCAGCCTCTCTATAATCAGGAGGAGAAGAGACGGCCGTATGAGACAGAACAGGGGCAGTTAGACAAGTCTAGAAAAGGCTCATGTATGAAAAGGTGTTCTATTTGTGGGATACAAGGGGCTTATTTAAGAAATCAGTTTCTGTATCTGAATGTTTAGGGACCTAAAAAAAAAAAAAAAAAATCCCAAATATGTCCCATACAGTAGGACTTCACTAATCTAAAAAGATCCAAACTCTTGCCCTCAGAGATATTTCAATAAACGTGTAAACCAGCAATGTCACTAGAGTTAATATGAGATTATTTAATTTGTTAAATACATCACCAACCTTGCTTAAGATGCTCTTTTAATCTCTTTTAATGATTTTAGCAGTTGGACGTAGTGGTTCAGTGCATGGGCTTCGGAGTCAGAGACTCGAGTTTGGATCCTAGTTCCCCTTATTTATAAACATACAAATTTTACTTAACCTCTGTAACTTTCAGTTAACTTTTAGGTAAAATAAAGATGAATAATACCATCCTAATCTCAGAGAACAGAAAGATGAATAGCTTGGAGTACTCAGTAACCGATAGTCATTACCATTATTGAAATTCCTTTTAAGACCATTATTATTGGAATTAGATCAGATTAAAATATGTAACCTCTTTCACAATGTTTAGGAGCTGAAACTAAGTTCCACCCATTTTTTTCAGGGTAATATACACTCCCACTAACATTATTTAAGCTTTAATTTTAGCTTCCTGGAAGTTTCTAAGTATAACTAGAAAGCCGTATTACAGAGAGTAGGAAAAAATAAAAATTACAAGGAGTAATTGCTTTTCTCTCTTAAAAAATAAAAGTCTAAGGTTATTATAGTGATTTTAATTCTTAATATGTAATTTAGAGGAAACCTTTTAATTTAATGGTGGGATGGTTTAAAAAAAAACAAAAACAAAAACAAACCACCACCAAACTTCTCAAGTCTTGACATGACGGTGTTTTTGATTATAAGAACAAGTCTTGGCATAGTTGACTCAGGATTCTGATGCTATCAGCAGTGAAATTTTATAATCCACATGTCTGGTCTGAGTAGCTAACAATTTTCAGAACTGAACCACCACAATTCGGGTCTCCAGAACATGAGGAGTGGGGGTAGCGAGCTGTCCCATCGAGTGGCGATAGCTCCTCAGAGCAGGGAGCTATGGACTCGACTGTTGAAATGCCACTAAAGCATTTCATCCAGAGCCCACCGCGGCAGGCACCCTACTTAGTCTGAACTAAAGAAAAACAAGGTTCAAAATATCTTTATGTTTTTTTTTATTTAAAACTTTTTTTTTTAAGATTTTATTTATTTATTCATGAGAGACAGAGAGAGAGAGAGAGAGAGAAGCAGAGGCAGAGGGAGAAGCAGGCTCCCCGCGGAACAGGGAGCCCCATGCGGACTCGATCCCAGGACCCTGGGATCATGACCTGAGCTGAAAGCAGACGCTTAACCGACTGAGCCACCCAGGTGTCCCCAAAATATCTTTATGTTTGATACATATTTTTCTCTTCAGATATTATTGGTGCAGCTTTGAGTCAACTTTGGAGACAGATCTAAGGAGTGAGCCTGAGAACTCACAGTTCTGAGTACCAGACTATTTCTCCTCAAAAGACTCCCCCTACATGAAGGGCAATCAGGGACCCAGGGGGTCTGAACTGCCCTGAAGATATACTCTGGTCGTTTTGATTTCCTGTCAGTATCATTGAACTTACAGCGGGAGACTGAGCGGTCTTGAGGTCTGTCTTGGTTTGTCCACAGGTAAAAAGGGACATCACCCCATGGCATCCTCACTGGGTTTGTGATAAGACTAATCAGCAGGACTTGGAACGCTTGGAGATGTGTGGAAGAAGGGTGCTTGTGGAAACTGAAACAGCCGTGTTTCCCTTTATTCTGTTCAGTATTTAAGATTAATTTTTTAAAGATTTTATTTTTTTATTTGACACAGAGAGAGAGATAGCGAGATAGTAAGATAGTGAGAGAGAGAGAGAGAGAGAGGGCACTTGAGCATGAGCAGGGAAGAGGGGCAGATTCAAATCTGGAAGAATATTTTGGCACTTAAAAAAAAACAAACCTAAAAACTCTCAAGAGAATCTGTCCTATTTGCAGCTGGCTTTGCAAATTTCAGTGAAACCTATTTCTTTGCCAAGTCCAACAGTCCCAAGTTCAAATCCATTATTTGAACAGTGGAGGGGAAACTTCAATTAAACTCAGCTACAAAGTTAATCTTCATTTTAATTGAACAAAAGAGCAGTTCCCACAGGCATTTTTCTTTTCTTTTTTGAAACAATGGCAGCTACCAAGAAATGTAAGATACCACCTTCACTCATCTGTTTCTGGGTTACATTCTATTTTGTTGGTATTTTGATTTTTTTCTGGTCCCAACACACTGCACTAATGGTGCATGCTATGTCCATTAAGTGGACATTCAGTGCATGTGGATGGACCTTTCCCTGCCTCGTCTGGGACCCTGCTCCATCAGCCAGCTCCTCAGTCCCCCCAGCGTCACCCTCCCCCTTTGGCAGGCTCTCTCTGTTATCAACATGCTTTTCATTGTAGTGCCTGCCTTGACCACATACCCACTGTTTTCTTTCTATACCCTTCTCATCTTTAGTTCTTCAAGGAGTGGTCTATATGTCCTGTATCCCCTTCCTCCCCTATTCTTTCTTCAATCCCCTGCAATCTCTTCTGTCACCACTTAAAACACTCGCCCTAGAGTCACCAGTGATTTTCTAAATGACAAATCTGGTGGCCATTTTTCAGTAGTTTTCTTTCAGATCTTTCAGCTGCAATGAGACTCCCTTTTGTTCACTTGAATCACCCCATTCCTCCACCTTTTCTTCTTCCACTTCTTTAGGCATCCCTTCTCTGTGTCCTTCATAGGCTAGCTAGTCTTTCTTCGAAAATGTTTATATTCCCCAGGGCTGTCCTTGGAGACTTGAAATCAGTCATGTTCTGATTTTCTTCTGTCACCACTATCACACACACACACACAACACACACACACACACCCTTCTCAGACCCAACCAAATCACTTCTCATCAAAAAAATCCTATTTGCCCTTCGAGGTTCACTTATCTCACCACACTTTTCCTGATGACTCCTATGAGAAGTGACAGCCCCGTTTCACTCTTCAGTAGCTCTTCTGGTATTCTCTAGCTCTTGTGTACCCAACCAATGTCATCCTAGTTATTCATGGACATATCATTTCCCAAGTAGATCAGAGCTTGGACTTTAGAGTCAATCAAACTAGGATATGAATTGGGGTATTAACCCTAACTACACCACCTTTGGTATGTCTTATTAAATCTCTCAGGTTCAGCCTCTCTGACTAAAAATGAAGGAGGCCATGGGTCTAGGGGTTAAGAGGAAGAGTCCCAGAGTTAGATGGTCCATGGTGAATGTCAGCTCCACCACTTGCTAACTGTGTTCTTTGGACTAGTTACTTAAATTCCTTGTATTTGAAGGGGGGTAGTAAGAGTAACTACACCTTATGATGTTGATGTGAAGATTAGGTGGGTTAATATTATTAAAGCATTAAGAACAGTGCTTGGCTGTATGTAAACACAAACTGTTATTATTTTTACCCACCTTCTAGGGTTAATGTGAAGATTAGTGTGCCTGAAATATGACAGATGAGCAAAAAATGGCAGTCATTCTTCATCTTTCTTTTTGTATAATACACAGCATCAATCATTTGTACTTGGAAGTTGGAAAATACTATCTATATATCTATCTGTAAGCTATTATCAAAAATATCTTATAAAACATACATTCTTATAATTGCTAGCATGATCTGTGGATATCAAGACTTGTGCTGGTTAAAATTGTACTCAAAAACTATTTGTTGACCCAAATGCCCATCAAAACGTGACCACATAAACACACTGCAGTCTATACATTAAATGGAATTCTACTCAGCAATGAAGATGAACAAATTACTGACAAACAATAAAAAAATCGATGCATCTCAAATACATTATGCTGAGTGAAGAAAACTAGACACAAAAGAGTACATTTTGTATGGCTTCCATTTATATGAAGTTCTAGAAAATGGAAATCTATACACAGATCAATAGTTGCCTGAGGCCAGGGGTGGTCGTATATGGTCCACCTTCATAGGGCACAAGAGAACTCATCAGAATGACAGAAATGTTCTGCATCTGGATTGTGGTTGTGCGGACACATGTGCATGAATTTGCCAAAATTCATCAAACTGTAGATTTAAAATCTCTGCAGTTTAATGTATGTAAACTCTACTGTAATGCTGATTTAAAATAAAACTCTTCATTGGATGAATGAGAAGAAGAATCCTCCATCTGTCTGAATGGCACTTTATTTTCCTGGAGACCAAATGGAGGAGGGGAGGCCACTGTGATGGTAATGGTTTCGCTTTAGGAATGGGAGCCACTGCCTGGTTTCCATACTTTCTTGCTACAGCTAGTCTATCCTGAGCATGAGCGTGGCATTGTTTGCCTTTGAGGAGCTCATAATATGTTATTCTGTCCACTGGGAATCCCAGGAAATCTTGGGCAAGTGGGTATGGATGAAGCCACAGAGCTGATATTTACGAGGTGAGACACACTGATCCCAGGGTCACTGGGCAAGTTTGGATTTATTTAGAACACCTTGACTGACCAATGTGGTACGTGTGCAGCACTGTTCAGATGGGAAGGAGTGCATGCTACACACTTTCTCAGGGTGTTACTGACAGGTCAGAAGCTCACATTGGTGAGTAGAGACCATTTCACTCAGCGCTGCAGACAAGTCTCCTCTCGGATGGAATCTGGTCACCCAGTGCCATCATCTGAACCCCAGCAGCTAGAGCAAACCCCAAGTGAACCAGGAATGCCGCCATTATGGAATTAGAATTTGACACACAGAGATAAGCATTTTCATTTCTGTTGAAGTTCTACTGTCCATAAGTATCTTGAAGTTTTATTTTCTACATGAGCTATTTCTACATGATGCTTCAGGCAGGATCTTCTTCATGATTATCATTATATAAAATTCATTGCATACCCCAATTTGTGCAGCCAAACAAAACTTCTTAGTCAAAATTTAAATGATCCAATTACTTGAGCTAAGGAAAAAAAGGTTTGGTTTTCTGATAAAATAAAAGGCAAACTCTGGGGATAAAGAATAGAAAAATAGGTAGATCAAAATCTACTTACCTACTCTGTCTTTTAAAGTGCTATTAAAAGACAATGTTCTGGAACTAGATAGAGGTGAAAGCTCTACAACCTGTGAATACTCATTGAATTGCTCTCTTTGAAAGGGTGAATTTTATGGTATGTGAATATATCTCAATAAAAAGCAATACATCCATTTTAGGTCAATCAAAAATATTTAAAGATGATGGTACTTGACTTCCTTTTTGTGGTCTTTGATTCCTGGGCTCAGCGATTGAATCATCTTGGAAAAGCCTACTAGAATATTCCAGCCCCACTTAATGTGATTACAACTTATGAATTGAGTAGAAATCCCCAAAGGCATCAGGAAGTACCATCAAATGGAATACTGTATTTTACAAAACCGTTTAAGCCAGAGAGTACAAGATCTATAAGTCAGCAACAATCAAAAATATCTAATAAAACGTGTCTTATTATTCTTAATATGACCCGTGGAAATCCAGACTTCTGCTGGTTAAAATGATTAAATGCTACAGTAAAGCCCGCTGCTGCCTAAAACTGTATTAATCACACTTTCAGGAATGTCAAAATGCAAAATGCTATGTGGAAACATAGAGATATTATATCATAGTGAATGTCTAGATGGGCCTCTAGTGCTCATTACTACGTCATATCATTGAACTTATTTTTATTGGCCTTTCCTGTTACTTTAAAATATGATGCTATATTTTCAAATATTCTTTTGTGCTAAAATGAAATCTCCATAAATAGTAAAAAGAAGCATATAATCTGAAAGAACCAGACTGAAAATAACTTGAGGAACGACCTTCCCCTGGTTTCGTATTCTCAAGAAGAAGAAACTTTAATAATTTTCTCATAAAGTCACTGGACATAAAAATTAAGGCCCTACCCATGGATGAACTGAATTGAATACTGTGAAGTTCAAGGAAAAAGCCCTTAGGTTTTTTTTTGTTTATTACTTCATAATAATTGCATATGGTTTATTTGCTGTAAGTTTCAATTGAAATTTTACTATCACGGTGCATTAAATTTCATTTTACTGCTGAGAAATCCTACTTAACAACCACAAAAGAAATCCTTTTGGTCTCTATGGTCCCAAGAATACTCATAATAAGGAAAACACAATTTAATTTGAACAGTGTACAGAAAAACGGGAGTTTGTGAGCTCATCTGAAAGATCACTTCATTCAGCAGCTAAATGAAACCTTTCAAATATTATCCCTGAGCTTTAACTCCTAATACTATTTTGTTTCTGTTTAGGGTGAGTTTCCAGATTTCTGGTGGATGCCTTTATGGATTAAGTAAGGGGTGCCAGGCTGAGTGCTTTGCTAAGAAATTGTTGTTTTTAAAGTTATTTATTTATAATTGGGACAATGAGCTAGTACTTTGTCAAGTGTAATGTTAAGTATTTCTCACCTGACCAGAATGGTTTCTTAGTCTCCTTTCAGGACAACATTAATTTGATTCTATCACTACACTCAGTAGGGAACTCAATCTAGAAATTATTTTCATTCTCTTTCAATTTCCCTTATTAGATTTACTGAAGCAAGAGAGGCCTCTGTTTAAAGAGGAGTGTGGCTAAAAACACTAGCTGCTTGTGCTTCTGGGAAGCCGACTCAAATCCACAGGGAGGATTTGATGCAGAGAGGCATTAGAGCTGCTGTTCTGCTATTTACACATCCTTACTCATCAGACATGTAACATTGGGTTAGGATAGGAAGATAGGCATACACACCAGTGCAGAAAACCCGCCAACTTGCAAATTTGGGCATGGTGAAATATCATGAAATATCACATGGTTGAGGTTAGTGACTAGCTATCAGGCTACAAGCATGACTAATATAACGATCCAATATATAAAGATCCAAAGTTAATTAGAGGCGGTAATTCTATCCTTTAATTAGTACAGCATGATTTCCTAATTCACAAATTCCTTAAATATTAGAAAGGTTCCTGACGGAAAGATCTGATATTTTCTGATATTGAGCAGTCTGCAGATAACTCCAATTATCTAAAGAGGTGAAATACAGGATTATAGCCGACGGTTCAATCTCTGTATGTGCTAGAGGTGAAAACACAAGCTCTTTTGTAACTACAAATAGATTGTATCCTAACCTTGGTCTGTTAACTCATCGGATCCAGTCCAAAACATAAGAGGAAGCTAGGGTGAGTGTGCATTTCACTTGCCAAACGCCTTGGTTACTTAGAGCCACAATCGAATTCATTAAAACTGCTAGAACAAACAACTCCTCATATTTAGTTTGTCGGTGGCAGGCTACCAGTGTTATTGTTACAGTGCAACATCCTGCCTACCTTCAGAGTTAACGGGAGCACTGTCCTGACGCCAACGCCGGGACCTCAGCACCCAGGAGGAGCTGAAAGCCTGAGACGCCGGGCCGAGGAGCAAAGGTTTGTCAACAGACGTGCTGCCAGAACCTAGAACACCATTAGCGTGCAGTAATGCTGTCATTAGCTAATTGCCTGGCCTTTCAGCGTTGGTGCCAGCTGCCCATGACTGGTATTCACACAGGTTTGGTCTCAAGGCATGACATATTTCATTCCAGATTCATGGTGTGTGGTGCAATAGAGCCCGGCATCCTTTATTCTTCAAAGACTTGCACAACAAGAAAATATTTTGTGCTCCTTCTAGTTTACTTTTAGACTTACATTACAACAGAAATTGCCTTGTTTGTTTTAGGTTAGCAAACCTGCTAGAGCATGTTATGTTATGAAGTCTCCATTCCAGAACAACACAGTTAGCATCACTATGAGTAAGTGTCTATCACCCTACATCTGTGCTCCAAGCTCAACCCAGCGATAACATCTGGAGGATCTTGCCTGTGTCTTGCCCATTAACTATTTTGTGAGCAGGGGCTATCGAGGCTCAAGCAATCCCAATGATACACTCTCCCATTTTCATATCACTGTTCATCAGAAAAGGGTTTTTAAATAACAGAACATTAGAGGAAGGCAAGCACCGCCCTCTTGCTCAGTCACAGGCTCTGCTAGAGGACAAGATGAAAGTTAGGTGTGTTTTCTTCTTTTGAAGTTGTAGGCAGATCTTTTCCTTTTCCAGGTTTCCATCAAAGTAGAGAAAAAATTACTTGCTTTCTGAGTAAGTCTTAGGCAAATTAGAATTTCTTGTTTTTCTTGTTGACATTTTATGCCGATAGACTATAGATCTAGATGAAACCCCTGGTCCAATACCCGATTTAATTTCTCCTGCAGTTCCTTGTAAGGATACTGGAAGCTTAAACCAGGATGGATTCGCCAAGATGTGACTTAATACATCCAGAGATGTGGAGAATTGATGCTTGTATTTATTATATACATTAGAACTAAATCTGTGCCTGGTTGTCAACATCTCATTGGAAAGAAAACAATGATGGGTCATACTTAAATGCTCTGTTAGAAGCACAGGCTAGTAAAATCAAGTTTCTTGTTTGCTGGCTAAATTAGAGGAAGGAGGGCAGACAGAAGAGGCTGCCTCAGGAGTGTGGTTGAAAATTCTTGGAAGTTATAACTTCCACTTATAATATAAATAAGTCCTGGGGATATAATGTACAGCATGGCAACTCTAGTGACAACCCTGTATTGTGTATTTGAAAGTTGACAAGAACGTACATCTTAGAAGTTCTCATCATAAGAAAAAAATAGTTGTAACTGTGTGGTAATGGATGCTACTACATTTATTGTGGTAATTATTTTACAATATGTACATATTTCAAATCATGTTATACACCTAAAACTAATACTAATCCGCCTAAAATGAATTCATCTAAAACTAACATAATGTTGGTGGGAATGCAAGTTGGCACAGCCACTTTGGAAAACAATGTGGAGGTTCCTCAAAAATTTAAAAATAGAGCTACCCTATGACCCAGCAATTGCACTACTGGGTATTTACCCCAAAGACACAGATGTAGTGAAAAGAAGGGCCATATGCACCCCAATGTTCATAGCAGCAATGTCCGCAATAGCCAAACTGTGGAAAGAGCCGAGATGCCCTTCAACAGATGAATGGATAAAGAAGATGTGGTCCATATATACAATGGAATATTACTCAGCCATCAGAAAAGATGAATACCCAACTTTTACATCAACATGGATGGGACTGGAGGAGATTATGCTAAGTGAAATAAGTCAAGCAGAGAAAGTCAATTATCATATGGTTTCACTTATTTGTGGAACATAAGGAATAACATGGAGGACATTAGGAGAAGGAAGGGAAAAATGGGCGGGGGGAATTGGAGGGAGAGATGAACCATGAGAGACTATGGACCTGAGAAACAAACAGGGTTTTAGAGGGGAGGGGGGAGGGGGAATTGGTTAGCCCGGTGATGGGTATTAAGGAGGGCACGTACTGCATGGAGCACTGGGTGTTATATGAAAACAATGGATCGTGGATCACCACATCAAAAACTAATGATGTATTGTATGGTGACTAACATAATAAAATTAAAAAATAAATAAATAAATAAAAATAAAACTAACATAATGTTACATTGTATCATATATATATATATATATATATATATATATGTCAATTATATCTCAATAAAATGGGGGGAAAAAGAAAATCAGTTTGAACTGATGACTCACTTTAAGAAAATTAAATATTTCTCCCTCTGAGCTTGTCAATAAATGTAAACACATGAATGAGAAAAAGAAAATTCTTGAAATTTTCTGAAGTTGCTTTATTTAGTTGAATAATACAGCCTTTCACATTTTGGGCCACTGGCTTCCCAGTGTGGCCCAGCATGAAGATGTTCCTACTTGTTTCTGAGACCCCTACCCTCAAGAACCCAGGACATTTCTTCTTAGAAAGCTTTTGAAAACCATTCTGTGTGGACTCACTTTCTAGGTTTTCAGTTTATACACGGGTAAGCCTCAAGTGTTTTGCTGGAGATACAGTGAGATTGTGGGGGTGCTGTCTTCTTTTGTATACTTTTATTTGCTTGCTTCTGTCACCTCCCAGAGCACAAGTCCTTACAGGATCCAGACCAGGTCTGCTTAAACCAGCTTTGGCTTTTTCTCTCTCATAGCCACGGCAGAGTTCAGAACAACCATTTGACAGTAACAGTGAATGGCCAACGGCAGGCATCCAACTATCCTCTCAAGCTTCCATTCCTTTTGAACAAACACAAAGAGAGGAGCACCAGGCTGACTTCCAAAGAAATATACCAGATTTGGTTAGTTGATACCAATTCTTGAGTGATGACGACAACAATGATGATGACTGAGCACTTAGTAGGTGCTAAGGATCACAGCAGGAGCTCCACACATTACCTCTAACCCTCTCAACTGCTCTGTGTGCTAGGTTCTGCTACTCCAATTTTGCAAACGACAAAAAAGGGAGATTGACTGGTTGGCTCCAGGCCACATGACACTAAAGAGGTTGAATGAGGATTCAAATTCAGATCAGACTGAATAAAAAGTTGTTTTGTCTTTACCTTTATCCGTTCTTGTCCATTAAATCTACAAAGTCAAGATTATGGGTGCTCTTGATTTTGAAAAGCTGAAGAGTCTTGTTTTTGGAAAAGTTTATTGAGCAGGTAATTGCCTGTGACTAAGGGTGACAGATGCCATATAAATGGAGAGACTCAGAGATAATGAGAACGTACATTCTGAGACTGTCCAACTGCTTAGAGTCAACCTGACTCTCCTCTTCACATATTGCTAAGGTGAAGAAGGGAGCAGGTGACCATATCAATGAATAATGAGGTATCCTTAGATGCCCCGAGGCAGAAGGCTGAGAATCAGTATCTCTTGTACTCAGCAGATATGAGGCATCATCTGCTGAGGAGTACAAAGGACAAAACAAAATCCATTATTATCAGTTTAGAGGTTGGCAAGATGACTCTCAGAAGCACAGTTTCCTACAAAGACATTCCTTTTAAGCTACTATATTGTTTCATCTATTCATCCATCTATCCATTCACTCATTTATCATATAGTCATTCATTCATTTATTCAAAAACTCTTTACTGTCTATCGTATACAAAGCAGAGTCCTAGACAAGGGGACATGGGGTGTGTGTGTGTGTGTGTGTGCTAAAGATGAATCAGACAGTTATTGCCTCTAAGGAACTTACTGTCTAGTATAGTGTTTCTTCAACTTTAAAAAATCTGTATCTCCCACCCACCTGCCATGAAAATATATATTTTACACTGTGGTCTGATATACATACATGTGACTCAAAGTTTTGTAAAGCGTTATTTACCCTTAAAACCTATAATGTACTCTGATATTCTCTTTCTTTTTAAAAATTTTTTATTAAGATTTTTATTTATTTTTATTTGACAGAGAGAGCACAAGTAGGGGGAGCAGCAGAGGAAGAGGGAGAAGCAGGCTCCCCACTGAGCAGGGAGCCTGATGCTGGGCTCGATCCAGGACCCTGGGATCATGACCTGAGCCGAAAGCAGATGCTTAACCGACTGAGCCACCCAGGCAGCCCTACTCTGATATTTTCTATTCTAGTCTATTCTAATACTCTAGTTCAATAAACATGGTACAGTTTGTTTGAGAGAATGATACAGTGCTTCAGATAGAGATTTAGAGGTGTGTATATTCACATCTACATAGCTGTATGTAGTCAGCAGGGAAGAAATCAAGTAAACTTTTTCAGATGATGAGGTACTTGAGCGGGACCTTGGAACATAGGCTAAAAGACAGGCAGGAGGAAGAGGTAAGAGGCCATCCAGGAAGGAGGCAGCATGCAGAAATGCACAGTGGCAGGCAGGCATGGAATTGAAACATGGGTTGGTAAAGGTGCAGGGTCAGGAATTAAGACAGACTGTAGCCAACTCAAGGAGTGCAAGGGTGTGAAATAAAGGTTTTGAACAAGGAAATGAAAGGGACAGGGTTGTATTTAGGGAAGATTCATCAGACAGGATCAGAAGAGGAATTGGTGACAATTCCCTCACTCTTCCTTTCATGCACTTTGAAGCCACTCCGCCTTGCCATGGAACTTCTGCTTGCAATGAGCCTCACTGTGCAAAGGCCCACCCTGGCCTTATCTGCACGAGAAGCAAACCAAGAATTCTGCAGAAGACTGGCAGGAAAAGGGACTAAGGAAACTAAAATCTCACATGCTATAAACACTTGGAAATACTGAATGAAATGTAAGATTTTTTTTTAAATGCAGAAATAAGTTCACCAGAAAGAAAAAGGGAAATGAAAAGCAAGAAGACATGAGGTGACAAAGTGGCTGCACAGGGAGAGGACTATTGGTCTCATTACGCTGGAGGCCTTTTTTGTTGCCCACTTGGGGACAGGAAACAAAGCTGTGGGCCTTGAGAGGTGGGACACTGGAAATAAGACACTTACAGAAAGTCTGGTGCTAAAAACAAAACAATACATAGAGAAAAATCTATCCATTGGCACAGGAAGATAAAAAGATATTCCAATAGTCCTTGCCTGGGTTTGGGTAAAAATAGCAACAACATCTTCCCCGAATATTTGAAATCAGAGTCTCAAGTCTTACATGAATTTGGGGTTTACCTGTATCACCTTTTAGGTGCATAAACTCCCAAGCCAACATAATATTTGGCCCCAGATAGTGATAACTCTGGAGGTAATCTAAAAGAAGACACAAAAAATGTAGTTTAAGGTGATCAAAGACATAAAATAGAAATCATAAACTTAAGGAACAAAATACACCTAACTAGATTTTATTTTATTTTAATTTATTTTTTAAAGATTTTATTTATTTATTTGAGAGAGAGAGTGAGAGAGAGCACGAACAGAGGGAGAGGGAGAAGCAGACTCCCCACTGAGGGAGATATGGGGGTGAGCCAGGGGGTTAGAGAGAGCCAGATATGGGGGTGAATCCTGGGACGGTGGGATCATGACCTGAGCAGAAGGCAGATGCTTAACCAACTGAGCCACCCAGGCACCCCCTAACTAGATTTTAAAAGAGAACCAACAGCACTTCCAAAAATGAAAAATAGAGTCACCAAAATTATAATTCTTAACGGGCAAGTTAAACAACTGATTAGACACAGCCCAAGAGAATGTTAATTGAGGATGGACATGAGAAAATTACTCAGAATGCAGTAGCAAGAGACAAGAGGCAGAAATAATAAAAGAAGGGTAAAAAAGATATGAAATATAGCATAAGGTCCAAAATACATCTAATAGGAATACCAGAAAAAGAAGGAAAGTGGAGGAATGGCAATATTCAAGTAATTAATGGCTAAGAATTTTCCAGAATTGATAGAAGATATAAACCCTCAATTCAAGAAGCATGGGAGTCTCAAACAAGAAAATAAAAATAACTCCACATCCAAATAGAGTGTAGTGAAACTGAAGAACACTATAGACAAAGAGAAAAACCAGAAAAGCAAATAGGGAACAAAATCAATCATCCAGAAATAACAAATCAGCCAAAGACTTTGCAACAGCAATGTTAGTGGGAACATAGTGAATTATATTGCCAGAAGTCTAGGGGGAGGAATAAATGTCAAACTAGAATTCTATTCCCAGCTGAACTACCATGGACTGCTGAGGGAGAAATAAAGACCTCTTAGATAAACAAGACCAAGTGATTTACCACCCACCGACTCTTATTTAAAGAACTACAAAACACATATTTTGGGAAGAAGAAAATTTAAACAGAGGGAAAGAGTAGGAGGCAAAAGGAATGAGCATCCATTGTATTATTTTGTATACTTTTCTGATTTGAAATAAAAATATAAAAAAAAGCCACAGATGACCCAATTTAGCTTGTTTAAGACCCTTTGCTTGGGAAAGGTAAAGTAATGGTAAGACTGGATAAGAGCGAATGCTATCAACTAAGCCCATGAAGCAATAAAAGTAGAATAAAATTATTGATTAATCCATAAATATCAATAAATATGACCTAAGCATCTTCTGAGCAAAAAGAACAATACTGTTAACCCAGTAAAAGATGTTTACAAAGAAAAAAAATCTAAAATTTAATTTTGGCAGAACATCTTTATTTCCTGTCCTTTTTTTTTTATCATTAAAGTTAGCTATTTGGATATTAGAAATTCACAAATACAACTTTAATATTTTGTGTAACTGTCTAATTGATGTGGAATTTTGAAGAATTTAGGCTTTTTTTAAAAAAGATTTTATTTATTTATTTGACAGAGAGAGACACAGCGAGAGGGAACAAAAGCCGGGGGAGTGGGAGAGGGAGAAGCAGGCTTCCCGCGGAGCAGGGACCCTGATGCAGGGCTCGATCCCAGGACTCTGGGATCATGACCTGAGCAGAAGGCAGACACTCAACGACTGAGCCACCCAGGCACCCCAAGAATTTGGTCTTTTAAAAGTAAACTGAAAAGTACAGATTCCAGAGGATTGCCACGTAATAAATCTATACTTCCAACTTTTTGAAAATTATCCTTACTACTCCCATACACGTTTTAATTACATCAAAGATAATAGAATACAATTTTGTGATTTAATACAAACCTACATAAACTCAGGCTTTTAAAGGATTCAGTGTCTTTCACATAGACCTAACTCAGCAATAAAAATAGTAGGGGACATTTATTGGAATTAACTTTAACCATATTATACATACATCAAAAATAACACCTCTTGCTATGGCTACAGAACAAAATGTAAAATGCACATTAACATTTTTTGAATCCAGTAGCAAGCCACAGAATCTACTCACACTTAATTGTCTCATAAGTAAGCAAATACAAGGACAAAAATTACTAAGCATTTTCCAGCAGACCAAAAATGGAAATGGCACGGAAGCTTGCATTTCTGCCAAAAAATACAAGGGGAATAAATAGTCCCTTTTTATAAAAAGCAACAATACTAAAAATTGATTGATACATTTCTTGAGCTAAAAACATAATGTTCATCTACTTGGCCCTCAGCATCTGGTGGACTCTCATCCTTGGCGCACCATGAAGATTTGCTGATGAACAGGACTTAACACTGTTTCTTTTTTCTTGTTTGGGGGCATTTAAGTTATCTCACTGAAAGGAACAAAAACGCTTACCTCTAATTAAAAGAATGCTGTGGCACATATTAGTTGTTCAGACATAATGTTTACTCCAAGAAGAAAATGCTACACATATAAATTCCAAGCTAGTAATGATGAGAAAGTTAAACCCAAACTATTTTACTTCGTAAATTCTCAAACAATGACATATAAACTATTATTTTGGAAAGACGGATGGCTCAGAAAGTGTCAGGGCCTAGCCTTTTTAGCATCTCTTTCAACTTTTGTAGAACTTCCCTATTCCTTAGGGCAAATCACCATGGCAATTTCAGAGAACCCTGATCTGCCACTGTTAAGAAGTGAAAGAACTCTTCTTTGGGGCTTCCCACTCTCTGCTCCTTAAACTCCCCCATGACCTCTGGAGCAAGGTGGCTTCTCACCCTCCACCAGGGGAGACAGGCTGCGCAGCCTCAGCACCTCTTGAGGTGTTTGGAGGGTTCCAAGAATCAGCACAATTTGGGGCAATGAGAACTTGGGTACTGGACTTTTGGTCGATTCAAGTTATAGGACAGCCCTGTGTTGGTTTGTTTTAAGACATTAAAGAAGGTATCTGCAGATGAGGATGACCATGTAAAGACCGGCAACAGAATGTAGAGAGTTCAGAGGTGGGCTCTGAAGGCATCCAGCCTGAGTTCAAGTCAACACCGTGAGACCTTGGGCAATTACTTTGCCCTCTGTGTGCCAACATTTCCCATCTGTAAATGGGGATATAAATACTACCTACCTAAGGTCACTGTGAAGATTAAAGGACACAATAAATTAAGCCCAGTGCCTGGCACATAGTAATTACTCCAGGAATACTAGCTATTATTATTATCAGTAAGGGTAGCAGAAAAATTAAAAAAAAAAAAAAAAGAGTGGATAGGGAAAAGGTACTGTACTAAGGTTTAATTTGAAGGATTAGAACTATAAAACCAAGAAGCGTTCTATAAAATAGGAAGCTAGAATTCATAAAGATAACTTCCATTGGTTTAATAAAAGCGTTATTTATTTATTTGTCAGAGAGAGAGAGAAAGAGAGCATAAGCAGGGGGAGTGGGAGAGGGAGAAGCAGGCTTCCTGCTGAGCAGGGAGCCTGATGTGGGGCTCGATCCCAGGACCCTGGGGTCATGACCTGAACAGAAGGCAGACGCTTAACTGACTGAGCCATCCAGGCATCCCTCTAAATAAAAACTTTAAAATGCAAAACTTGTAACTTTCAGGCAACCACATATTTAACAAATATTCTTGAATTTTGATTCCCAAACCTTAAATTGTGATTCTTACAAAGGTCATTTTTCCTTTTTTTTTTTAAGAGAGGAAGAGTGGGGGCAATTAGGGGCAGAGGGAGAGGAAGAGAGAGAATCTCAAGCAGACTCCATGCTGAGCGCAGAACCCAATGTGGGGCTTGATCTCACGACCCTGAGATCATGACCTGAGCCAAAACCAAGAGTCCGACGCTTAACCAGCTGAGCCACCCGGGCGCCCCACAAAGGTTATTTTTAAGAGATGATGTTGAGCATCATCCATTACGTATTTTTTTAAAGACTTGCATTGTGGGTTCAATAATATTATATTCAATTATTTTAAGCCCTGATGCGGTAAAGCCAACCTCACATCATCCTCTCATGCCCCAGTATCCTCTCCAGAGGTACAAAGCTGAGCTTCAGAGAAAAAGCTGTGTCATTCTGAATTCCTTTCTTTTCTCTTATTGTGTGTGTCCCGCGAAGGTCAGAAAACAAGTAATCTGAATCTACCAATTGGACTTTTCTTCCTTCCTGACTGTCCTTTTGAGATTCAGGACTCTGTCTGTAGAGCCCTTGTTAGAGCAATTCACATCAGGCTGGAACACATGCCTTATTTTGTAGCAGAATCATCTGCAAAGAAAGATACTGACGTCCAAGGACATTATCTGTCTAATAAGAGACCTAAAGGTAAGTGAGCCGAGAATTTCCTGTCCTCCAAGTTTCAGAAAACAAAGAGGTGTTTCTGAATGACTCACCAAATAACTTCCTCAGACAATAGATCACTGAGACCATGTGTTCTCAAACTGGGAGTCCAGGCAGCCACTTGAAGAATGATTTTTTTTTCTCATTTACTTTAAAAACAGACAAAGGATTTTCACTAAAGTATATATACATAGCAGAAACCCTGGACACAAGTTTTCTAGGATTCATACTTATTGCTAAATTATGCTTATTAGTCTTAAATGTAGTAGTGAAGCATGCTACTTAAATGTATTTGCCAAGGATTGTTTTGAAGTCCTTGACTCTTTTTTTTTTTCTTAAATCAGGAAGCTTAATTATAACCTTTTAAAAAATTACCTATGGTATCAAAAACACTTTGGGAAATCCATCTTTTCTTGGAGCTGTAAAATCTACAATATTTAGTGTAAAGATGAATTGGAAAGGGTGTCGTGGCACGTACTCACCAGAGGTTCTGCCATAATGATACGAATCTTACGCTCAGCCTGAGTGGTGAAGTTGACAAATAAACTCTTGAGAACATATTCTCCTGGTTTGCTGTCTGGGTCCACATTGATAGGTAACATGGTTGGCGGCCCTTTCTCTCTTTGCGTGCCAGAAACAGGTGGAACTGGAGGCTTGATATAACCGTTGCCAACTGGAGAAGCTGAAAAATAGGACAGATGTTCTTACTGGCTGAAAATAACATCATAAATATCCAGACTGGCTGGTTTAAAACATAAACATAAGGATACGAATCGTATCAAGAATGCTGCACTTCATGTCCTAACTTGGCCTTATTCTTTAGGAATACTGTCAGAATTTAATTATTTTGATTACATTAAGTTTGCATTACGCCATGTTTGATAATCTCGAAGTACTTCTGGTTACCACATTGCTTTAGGTAAATTACCTTAGTAGCATGCAGTACAGCTGAGAAATCCTACAGCATTTAAGATGTTTTTTGCTTCTTTTTTATGTCCCAGGGAAATGGACTAAGGAAATGTATGTGGGGAAAAAAAAGTCATTTCTTGTTCTGGTTTTCCTAATGGCCCGACCTCTCTGTGCTTTATTCTAATAATGGAAAAGGCTCTGGGGGTGGCGGCTTCCAGACTTTTCCATGAGCCCAGAAGTTTCAGAAACCCAGCTGGCTCTTGCCCCTGAAAGAGATGTTCCTCTTGAAAGATAGAAGGCTCAGGCAGTGCCCCATCTACGCCATTCAAGGTGTAGGTTTAACTCTTCACTCGTGCCACCCTTCAGTTCAAGTTAGGA
Source organism: Halichoerus grypus (assembly GCF_964656455.1). Classification (NCBI taxonomy): domain Eukaryota; kingdom Metazoa; phylum Chordata; class Mammalia; order Carnivora; family Phocidae; genus Halichoerus; species Halichoerus grypus. The sequence continues at coordinate 68,996,011 of NC_135715.1, forward strand.
TGCTTCTTCTCACCCGTCATGAAATGTGCAGATTCCCTATTTGGATTAGATCTGGAATCGAGGCAGTTGTCAGAGTCCCCAGTAAGTGGTCTCCGTTCAGAGTGCAACCGAATCAGTTATTTTAATTTGAGAGAGAAAACAAATTTTATTCGTAAATGAAAATTTCACGTCTCTCCACTTTGTACTATACCTTGGCATGTCAAACTCTAACACGTACCACCTCCTTTACCTAGGTACTTGTGAGATGGTCAGGTATGACAGGTTTCTTTCTTCAGTAAAAGAAATGGTAAAAGTTAAACGTGGTTAGGACAGAGGCATCAGAAGTGCTAAGGACAGGATGATGATAAAGTAGAATTTTTTTTTAAGGAAGACCATCTAGTTCTGGATGACTGGATACATAGATTAAGGAAGAGAGTGAAGAAAAAAGTGAATTTCTAGTTTGGATACTGGTTTGGATATCAAGAGGATGGTGGTGTATCTTTGATAATAAAAGAGAAAAAAGTCCTAGATCCAGGAAAGCCGAATACTTTTCTCAAAATGACAAATAAATTCAAGGCTTCTCCTCCCTTCTTTCTATCCCAAGCAAAATTCTGAGGAAGCCAAGCAAAAATTGTATTTATTTCATTGAATGACAAACCTGTCCTCATGTTAGGGTATAGGTTTCTCCCTCCTCTTTCCTCCTCTTTCCCTATGCCCCTTCCTCTCTATTCCATTTAACCTGCCATACAGGTGAGGGGTAACTTATATCTGGAGGGTCTTCCCATAACTCAACTACCACTAAACTTCATGGTCTCTCCAGTTATAAAAATAAAATATGTCTTAGGTACAGTATTCCATTTCTTCTCCATTCTTATGAGCTCCATCCTAGTCCAGGCCCTTGGAGATTTAAGGCTTGATGATTATAGCAACGCCTTTGCTGACTTTCTTTCACTCATTTTCCTTTCGTCCCCATGGCTTTAATATAACATTTTTCTGCTCAAGATTTTCAGTGGCTCTTAATTATCATCCAGCCTCAAACACATGGCCTGCTTTTGACAGCCTTCTGTAGATTGCCTGAACCCAGCACCTGAGTCATACTGATGCCCTCGTAAGCACACTGTTCTCCCTTGTGCCTCCTTTCCACTCTTTTCTGCTCATCTAATTCTCTTGTCCTTTCAGAACCATGTCTACATCCATGTCCACAAAACCTACCTTCACCAGGCCACCCTTCACTGATAAGTATGTATTAAAAGATTTAAACATTTAACTCACACTCTTTGGCATTGTACATCCTACATTACCTAAGACAGACTCTGAAGACAGTGGACAAGTGAAGTGATTATCAGTTGGTCCCATAGTTTATCCCAGGTGTGGACCTATAACCGAACCATATATTCTGCTACATGTATACCCCTGAAAGTTTCCCAACAAGACTGTCACCTCCTGGTCTAATACAGAGTTCTTCACACAGATAATACTCAATAGATCTCCTTAAATAACTACCTAAAGTGACAGCTTACTTTATTTCTGTACATCTTGAAGTGATTCATAGGGAGGGAGCTCTCGGAGAAGAATCCAGCGTTAGAATCTTTAAAGGAAGAGGGTGCGGTATTTGTAATCGAGAGTCATTAGTTAAACGGTGCTCCAAGCAGCTCCCTAAAAGGCATGACTTATTCTAATTGGACACATTCAAAATCAGGTGATGCCAATTAAGTGCTGGTCATCCCTCTGCTTTACCTGCTTCTGTCTCAGTGCAGGTGTCTTTTGGAAGTGGGAAGCCTCCCAAGGCTAACTTACAGAGCGACATAAGGTCTCCATGAGATATCTTCCTAATGTTATCAAGGGCATTGTGCCATAGGCCTGGAAACTGGAATATAAACCAAGAAAGTCTAGGTGAAGGGCAATCTTTCATTCTCTTTAGTTTTCCTCAGGATTTAATCCATTTCTAGAAGTCAGCACGAATCAGGTTGATGTAATATAAAATTGCAAGATCAGATCCATAATTATAAGACTCTGGGGCCCAAAAGTCATAACCACAGTGAGAGGATTTGTCATAAGGGCGACCTCTGGCAGGCCGCCTGCAACGTTGCATTTTGAACCAGAGAGCTGAAATCCAGATACCCGGAATGTCTCTCAGACGAATATTCCATTTAAATGGCCAAAGTACCAAGTCATTGCTGTCAGAAAAAAACCTGAGTCCCCTGTACTTCAAAACCAGACATCCTTGTGAGTACAAAAGTCTGCATAGCCTTAGCGAGCTGGAACTAGCCTAGCCCAGCAGAGCCCTGTGCCAGCACTGAAGGAGATTCAAGGGGAGGGGGCCCATCACTCCTGCTTCAAACCCATCCGCTGGGCAGACGGAGACACAGTAACATTCAATGGGGTAAGCGTCCTTGAACAAGATCCGCTCTGTTTTAATAACTCCTCTTCATCCTACCCTAATTAATTCATAACAAACCCTAGCCTTTTGTCAGAATGATTTTCAAAAGTAAACATAAGACATAGCACCTTTCAGTAACTCAGTTATCTGGTGACAATATAATTGAGCACCAGGAAGCCCATGTTCTCTGGTAGTCAAAATTGAGTCCCAAAGTCCATACTAGTCCAAACACTAGAACATCACTATAAGAAAGACATCGTTAGATTCTCCCTCTGCCCTTGCTTGCTTTTAATCTACACACAATTAAGATCACTACATCAAAAACTAATGATGTACTGTATGGTGACTAACATAATAAAATTAAATTAAATTAAAAAAAATCAATGGTCTAGTTTTTAAGTTCACGAGGTCTGGGAACAGAAAATTACGAGGGAAAGAGACAACATCTCTGGGTACAAACTCCAAGAGCAAAAGAAGGAAAAAAAAATGGCACTACGCTAAAAAGCCTCCTAAACTTAAAAATGAACTTGCGTAAAGTCGATCATGACTATTTTACATTGCATAAAGGGCCACAGAATCAGACACTCCGACAGGTGTGGGGACAGTGATGTGTCCATCTGGTATGTTGTCACAACTAAGATTCATGACGAAGACCCTAACTCCTAGGGAAAGGCTATAGGATGTTTGATAGTCCTGTACCAGAGAAGGTGGGGAAAAAGAGTGATGTAGATTTCCAAAAGATAAGCCTACAAAAATGGTTTGGGTGTACAAAGAATTTAGAATTAAGCTTAAGAATTTCGCTCTGAAGAATTACATCTCTTTCCGCATAGGGTCTGATTTGTAACTGGAACTTAGTTTTGATGGAAACCGACACACTGCCAATTTCAGGAACAGCCACGCTTCGGCCCCTTTCCTGATCTGCCAATGCAGACGGCTCCTGTTTGAATCAATTCTTCCCCACCGACAGTGTTTCCACTGCTTTCTGTCCAGCCGGGCAAGCAAGTCCGCCCACCGTTGGGGGTCCAGGTCAGGATTCCCTCCCGACCTGGCGGGGTCTGGGCCACCCAGCCGCCCCCATGGCGGCGCCTCTGGGAATAGGGATCCCTGCTCATGAAAGGGTTCTGACAGGTCACCGTTACCTCATCTTCCCCACCTAAAAATACATGTTGAAGGAACAATTTCATTTGCTAGATTGAAAACTGCTCTCATTTAAATTTCCTGCAGGGGATACATTTTTGAGCTTCATCTTCATCTGCTTTTATCCTCTCTCCTTTTCTTCTTCAGTTCATCTTCCCATCTGCACACATCAGCTCAATGTCCCTAGGAAGTCACCCAAACTGGGGTTCCTGTGGGTGGGAAGCTGAGGTGGGGGCCCTGAAGAAGAGCATCGCGTTCAGCTATTGACCAGGACCCTACTTATCGAATCTTTTGGAAATTTGCTTTCTTTTTAGATTTTCTCATTTACATTTTAATCTTGCATTTAACACGTTCGAATTTTTCTCCATTGCATTCTTGTATCTTAAATGGGTTTTGTTGATATTATTATTTTATTCCAAATTCTGTTTCTATTTGGTTCTGCTGGATGGCTCCAGGGGCTGCTTTCTCTCTTTCTCTGGGTCTCTATTTCTTACAGTGAACAGGCTCCATTCCTTCATCTGTACGAAGTCTCTTTTCGGCTTTTGTGGCCCATTCATTACTTCTTTTTTAGATCTATTTCTGACTGCAAGCGATGATCTTTCGAACATGACTATTTTTTTCCCAGTGTCATTGCCTAATAGCTTGCCTTTTAGGCTGGCCGCTTTTAGCTGGCTAAGGTCTTCAGTACACTTTCCCTGAATTACCAACATTTCCAGGAATTACTAACTTCCTAACTGCAACACCAATACAAACACCCCACAACTCATAGTTCAGCTACGTTTTTATTATGTCACCGAAAGGAAAGTTAATGTCATAATGAGTTTCCTCATATGAACGTCCCAGAGCTAAAAGTGGCACTGTTTGTTACAGGAAAACAACTGGTTTTCTCAGTCAGATTTTCAGTGAAGTTAATACCATCACTCTTTACAGGCTATCATTCATTCATTCATTCAATCATTCATTCATTCATTCATTTCCACCAATATTTATTTAACGAGTACTTAGGTTTCACTCACTCTTCTAGGCAGTGGGAAGATAGCAGTGAATAGAACAGATGGTTCCTGCCCTCACGGAGTTTACGGTTTGCTGAGGCAGGGCCATGCAATCAGCAATTTTGTGTACACACACACACACACACACAGATCACAATATGTTCAAAAAGAAAAAAAGGAAAATTAAACAGAGTGAGGGGACAGAGGAATGTTCAAATATTTTAGTTTGGAACTGCTGTGGAGAGGAATGAAAGCTGTGTGTCTTCTTGGTGTCTAAGAAAATCCGAACAAATATTTGGCGTGGGCAGGATCTGCTTTTCCAACCCATCCCTTTGGCCCGCCCATTTCTGTGTCAGTTCTGGTTGGGAATGAGAATGTTAACCAGGCTGCAAAGGGCATGACCCAAATGCCCATCCGACACACAGCTCCTCTGCCTCCCTCCATGGAGTATGTGACTCAGGAAAGAGGACCATCTTTGTCTGCTTTGCTCCAGCTTGTAACGATGGACAAGCACAGAGCCAGTTGTTCAAAACACTCAATGCTGTTTCTGATGTTCCCATAACTAGAATCAGCCTCGGAGCATTTGAAATTAAAAAAAAAAAAAAAAAAGGTTTCCTGTTCTTTTGAAGTGCCCCTGAGATTATATGGTGGTAATTGTTCAAAGTAGCTCCTGCTCTTAGAAATGGAGGTTCATTTAAACAACTTTATTTCCCAGGGATCAGTGTAACCTATCTTTCAACACAGGAGTAAATTGATTACAGTTCTTTGTTCACAGTTGAATATACATTATTCTTTCTGCCAGTTCTCAGGGACTCATTCCTTTTGTAGGTTCTGGGGTCAAATCCCATTAGTACCCAAATGCTGGGATCCTTCTTTAGGACCTGATGTCCACCCCAAATCCCTCTTTTCCCGTAAGACTTCTTTTGTTTACTGGCATTACAGGAACATTTCATAAAACATAACAAACCAAGAATGACGCAGCTACTGTGAGAACATGTCACACTGTGTATAGAAGTATAATAAATTGTCCACTAATGCATTTATGAGGGTGCTTAAGAAATGGCATTTTAAAAGGTACTGCAAATACTCAAAATGACCAGAAACTTTAAAAGCCATGCAAAATAAATTAGGATAAAAAGAAAAAAGTCTTCCAAATGTGATAGGAAGAATTATTTTCCTCTGAAGAGTATGATTAAGAAATGGAAAATGTTGGGGTAAGAAGAAACAATTAGTTTGAGCAATAGAAAAATATTTCTTAACAAAGAGATGGATGATTCCTAATTTTATATATTTCAAAATCAGTCAAGAGAATACAAGGTAAAAATACTCAGAAATGCTTTTTGCCTTGGAAGAAAATATAATCAGTGACACGGTAAGTTCTTCTTAACGAATTTCTATATAATTCTGGTAATGTGAAATGTTCCTCCCAGTTTTGTTGATAAAATGTTCTTCCTTTCTCTTTCACTACTTAGTTCTCTCAGTCCTATAGTTCTATAGTTCTCAAATTGTGTTTCTTCAAGTTTCAGGGTCCATACGATCTCTCTAGGATAATTAATGTCTTTAATCCTCAGAAATAATCCTAGAAGGCCAAACAATCTCACTTTTACAGATAAAACCATGTAGGTTGAGAGAGATGAAGTGCCTTGCCTAAGGTCACAGAGTGGTTGACCCAGGATCTGATCCCATGTTTCTCTGATAGCATATATTCTGAGCTTCGTGTATGACCCTGAATTTAAAAACAAACCAGTTGTCTATGATGAAGACTGAATAAAGTAAGTTCCCTTACTTTGGCCCTGGTATGAGCCAGTTCTGGGACTTTAGGGGATGAAGAAATAAAATATAAATGTTGTGACTTGGAGAATGAAGCTTCCTATAGATTAGTATAGTTGGTGATTTTCTAGAAAGGCTAACATAACTGCCAGCCATGGAGGTCCCTCCTGCAAAGTTGTCTGCCCTCTTAAACTTTAATGCATCTTACAGCCAGTAGAAGGGCTTTGGGAAGGGCTAGGAGTACAAAAAAGGAGTTAAGAAATAAAGGCCCATGGGGCGCCTGGGTGGCTCAGCTGGTTAAGCGTCTGCCTTCAGCTCAGGTCATGATCTTAGGGTCCTGGGATCAAGCCCTGCGTTGGGCTCCCCGCTCAGTGGGGAGCCTGCTTCTCCCTCTCCCTCTGTTGATCCCCCTGCTTGTGCTCTGCCCCTCTATCAAATAAATAAATAAAATCTTTAAAAAAAAGAATTGAAGACCCATAAAATATGTGAAATCTGATTATTGACACACCTTAGAAAGGTCTAGAGACTACCCCTTCCTAGATATACTGATGATATCAACTTTAGCTGGTTATTATTCGAACAAGGAGCAACTGAACTTCTGTTCAGTCTGGGGCCTCTCCAAACCATTTTTGTCTTTGGTCTCCCAAAGACTTGATACCTGGGAGAGAGTGAAGGAGTTCAATAAAGAGAACAGAAGTATTGCGCTGCTGCCCTTTTTTCTTCGCTCCCTTCCTCTGCCTTCCAGTATTTTATCTGAGAGAAATGACAGTAACACTTCAGTTATTTCCTTTATAAATGTCTGTCATCTGCTAAGATGCAATTACATGGACCTTTCCCGATTTTCAAAGTAGGTACCGTCATCAGAGCCTGAACGAATGTCTGCCAAGATCTGTGAGCAAAGGAAGATGAGGTTACATTGACATTTCAAGGTCCTTTCTCACCAAAAGAAGATCGAATAACCTGCTAGAGGCAGGATAATCCTGAATTTCAGCTTCCTTCTCCCCAACAGAACCGACAAACTGCTCTAATTCATGTGTCCTTCACTGGCCATCTTCTCTTCCTTCTCTCATTTTCTTTTCCTTTCCATTTCTTCCTCTTCTGGCTTATTTTATGCAGCAAAATCTCATTAATTTGCAACCCATTGAGTCAAACTTTGTGATCACTTGGACAAGGCTTTGCACTTTTTTTTTTTTAATGTTAACTTTGAAAAAGATATGCTGACTTACAATGTGAATCAGTGGTGATCAGAATCTCTGCACATCAGATTCTCCTGGAAGGCCGGGCCCCACCTGATTCAGTGGGTCTGGGGTGGGGCTCAATAAACTGCATTTTTAACCAGTCCCAGGTTATGCCAAAGTTGCTGGCCTGGGACTATATTGTCTGATGCCTCCGATATAAATAAATGGGAAAACAAAACAATTAATCCAGTTAATAACATTGTTTTTAATTCCATTTGCCTATAGATATGCTTCATTAACTTTAACTAAGTTAATGCTCTTCAGGCAAAACATAGGAAGAACACTGAAAAGGGAGTCAAAGGTCTGAGTGTGGCTCCATGTGACCTTGGGGATGAACTTGCACCAACTGGGCTTCAGTTTCCTTATCTGTTATTCTTTTTTTTTTTTAAAGATTTATTTATTTATTTATTTATTTGACAGAGAGAGACACAGCGAGAGAGGGAACATAAGCAGGGGGAGTGGGAAAGGGAGAAGCAGGCTCCCCGCAGAGCAGGGAGCCCGATACGGGGCTCAATCCCAGGACCCTGGGATCATGACCCGAGCAGAAGGCAGACACCTAATGACTGAGCCACCCAGGTGCCCCTATCTGTTATCCTTAAAGAGGCTAGGCCAGGTTTTCCTTTCTGCACCAATATTCCATGACTATATAAAAATATACACTGAAGGGGCGCCTGGGTGGCTCAGTTGGTTAAGCATCTGCCTTCAGCTCAGGTCACGAGCTGAAGGCAGAGTATATATATATATATATACAGTTATATATACAATGAAATATTACACAGCCACACAAAGGATGAGCTCATGCTATTTGCAACAACATGGATGCACCTAGAGGTATTCTGCTAAGTGAAATAAGTCAGACTGAAAAAGATCAACTCCATGTGGTTTCACTCACATGTGGAATCTAAAAAAACCCCAAACAAACAAATGAATAAACAAACAAAAAGCAGAATCAGACCTATAAATACAGAGAACAAACTAATGGTGGCTGGAGGGGTACAAGGATGGGCAAAAGGGGTGTCGAGAAGTGAGAGGTACAGGCTTCCAACTGTGAAATGAGTAAGTCACAGGAATGAAAGACACAGCACAGGGAATATAGGTAATAGTACTGTAATAGCTTGTATGGTGACAGATGGGAGCTACACTTGTGGGGAGCATAACATATAAGTTTGTTGAATCACTGTGTTGTACACCTGAAACTGATGTAACATTGTGTGTCAATTATACTCAAATACAAAAATTAAAAAAAATTAACACTTGCCTTCCCTTGAATTAATATGAATTAGGTGAGATTGTATCATCTATCCTCTCTATGGAGGAAGGTTTTACAAATGATCCTAACCCTTCCACTTCTTCTCCGGTTCCACTCACCTTGAGACTGGCAAGTCCCTACACTACAGGTGGACATGTGAGGAAGCCTGCCTTTATTCCTAACTGTAAACCCAACACTTGTGCTGTAATTAAAAAAGAATTATGTACTGAGAGTCTGCCTTTCACAAAACCCTATACTAGGTCTAGTGAAGGACAGAAGCATCATCTCTTTTCTGGGCCACTGATTAGCCAGACATTACGGAATAGATGGCATTTGATCCAGGTCTTAAAGGATGGGTAGGATTCTGATGGGCAGAGAGGAGAAAGGGGCAACCTAGTCAGAGGGAATAGCATGAAAGGTGCATGGAGGCATCTCCTAAGAGTCTCTCCTCGTCCCTCCCTCCCTTTATCCTCCTACCACACAGGCCTATCTTAGCACACATGTTCAAACTTTCTCTTCACTAAGGAACTGTAAAGTCCTTAAGAACAGGACTACATCTTGTCTTTATTCCATGCACTTAGCATAGTGCCTGGAGTAATTAATTAAACAACTGTGCTTACTTAATATTTGTTGAACTGAACCCATCTGATTGTGAATGAAATAACTGAGCAAGTATATATATGAAAAACTTAAATTCCTGAGTCCTATAAAAATAAATAAAAATAAAAATGTAGGTTTCTAGTTCTTACGATTAGAATTAAGGTCTTGAATGGCAAGCCAGTGAGTTTAGACTTTATTTAGAGGACAACTAGGAGCTAGCAGGTTTCTGGGAAGAATGTTGAACTGGGGTTGTGTAGGGTGGGCTAAAGAAGGGCTGTCTGAAGGACAATACAAATTAAAGACCACTGGACCTATTATGAGAAGAAGAATGAAGATGGGAATCTGGATGGGGTCTACTGAAACAGGAAGGAAGATAGTAAGTTAATCTTATACAGATGGACCTAAAGTCCAGTCATATCACCCTTTCCCAATAAAGAAAACATGCAAAATAGATTTCCTGGCGAGATGTTATAATAATTAAGGTGTTTAAGAAGCATTTTTAGAGTATCAACTCTAGAAGCTTTCTCAAAGTTCCCTACCAGTGGCAGGATATTGGTCAGAGTTCCTATACCCGACCACTGAAAGTGATGTTGGCTACGTACTCCTGAATGACAGAGTGGCTTTCAGGCTCCTACCACTGGAACAGAAATTACTTTGGCAGTGTAGCAGAGAGGGAGTTGTAACTTGCCCTATGTCCATGTTCATCAAGTTTTCAAAACATTCAGCTAATGTCCATTTAAAAGAAAACATTGAGGATACAGGACAAAGTTAAATGTCACCCTAAGGAAGCAAGGAAGTAATTCAAAGTTAGGTACATTTTATTAGACAACTGCACTAATTTCTACAAGTCAATGGAGGAGATAAAAACGGGTAGGATGATTGAAGACTTAGGGGACAGAACAACCAAACATAACGTGTGGACCTTGTCTGAATCTTGACAGAAGCAGCCCAACCGTTAAAAGACATTTCTGAAAAATGACAATCAAAGCACCTTGAAAATGGACTGGAGATTAGCTTATGTCACAGAATTACGGTCAATTTGGTTAGATATGAAATTAGCACTGTGGGTAGGTAAGAACATATCCATATTTTCTAGAATGCATACTGATTGTATGGAGTTCAATGAAATGATTGCTCTATTTGATTCAAAATGCTTTAACAAAGAGAAAGAAGGTATAAATGAAGCAAACCTGGCAAAGTCTTGATAACTGTTGAATCTGAGTGATGGTGATATGTTGTATATTGTACTATTATTCTTTCCCCTTTTGTGTTTGAAAAATTTCATAATAAAACATTTTTTAAAAGATAAGGCTCATTTGTACAAAGTTCCCTACATCTTATAATGGCAATAATGAAGCAATACTATTATTCCTTCATTATTCCATTGAGGAACTAAACTCAATTAAAAATACATTAAAAATCAAACATCATCTTTAATCCAGGTTCCATCACATAGGTTTGAATATTCACTCAGATCTCAGGTCCAACTACATCCTTCCACATGAACCAAATGTGGGACGAGTGGTATGGGTTTCTTTACACTTAGGACACATGACAAGGATGTGGGGTGTCATTTACACAGCCATCCTTTATCATACATATATCACAATACAGTTTGACTCCTTTCAGAAATATTTGGGTCTCAAAAGTTTATGAGTGTGATCAGCTAATCAGTTAGCTGAATAACAAATTTTCTTCGACACTTGATATGTATAAGTTACTCTGCAAAGTTCTGGGGAGAATTCAAAGATAAATTTAAAAAGACAATCTGAGAGACTTTTAAAATGTAGTATTTTCAGCTACAAGATGCCACAAGGCAGTGTCAGGTTGGAAGAGCACATACATTTAGGAGAGCATATGTTAGCTTCATTTATTTATGTATTTCATTTGTTCATCTATTCAATCAGCTAATATTTACCGAGGGCCCACTCTACTCCAAGCACTGCATTAGCTGCTGGGGGAGCTGGTAGTATGCAGGGGAGGCAGGCATTAGAAAATAAATACACCCAGAAATATAATTACAAAATAGGAATTGCTGTGAAGGAACAGAGGAGACGTATCTGTGACTGTGGGGTCAGGGCAGGACTCTCTGGGATGGTGACACTGAAGTTGAGGCCTGGAAATAACCGATGATAGGTACACTCAGAGAAGGCATCAAGAAGGAAGAGAATGGGGATGGGGAGTGCTGGGCTTGTAGGAATTCATATAAGTAGGGAAGAAAGGACACTTGATGGTGGTTCACTCATTTCTGGCCAGCCACTCCCTGGTACTTCCCTATACCTAGCTTTACCCTCCTGCAGGGCAGTGACCTCCCATCGATATATGATAACATGTTACATATTTGTTTTCTACCTGTCTCCCCACTGCACTTAAGTGCTGCAAGGGCAAGGAATTTGTTTTATTCCTTTTGTATCCTCACCTTCTAGCTTAATACTCAATAAGTATTTGCTGCATTAAGGAGTAAGGAAGCATTGAGATCTATAAGGTCATGAATTGTCTCCAGCTTAGAAGCCCAACATTCAACCCAAGACTCACACTTAAGTCTATTGAGAGAGCTATTTCTGCAACCAAGCAAGATGCTGACAAATAAAGCACCAATCTGTCCAGAAGCAGAATATAGCCTCACGGATGACAGCATGTCATTTCAGTAGAGAACTTGACTATCGGTGTGTTGAGCATGCCTGGCTTATGAAATCTTTAAAGCAGTTGTCAAAGTGCGGCTTGTGACCCATTACTCGATCATCAAACCTATTTACTGGGTGCTAATCAGGATGAGTTCAAGGAGATAGAATAGAAAACCACAGAAGAGAAAATAGCAGGGTGATGACATCCTGCACAGTGAGGGTAAGTAAGCACTATTTCACAAAACTTTCGTTTTCAGTCTCTGTCCCCACTTACAGATGTGTATGGGGGGTATATTCTGGGTCATAAGGCAAAATGTGTTTTTTTCTGTGCGTCGTGGTCAAAAAGGCTCTAGAGGCTGTCGCTTGCAGACCACTATCTGGACATTAGACATTACCCCAAATGACAAGCCTGGCTTTCCGAGCCATTTTATTAGAACCATACTGAAGCTGGGCATCAAGGGAAAGAGAAGAACGTCTCTGTCAGAAGCTTTTGCCACTGTGCTAGTGGGAGCATGACACAGGGGCCCAACCTAAAGGGACAATGAGGACAGAGAAGACTGGATGTGCAGGGACAGCCACCAGGAGCAGCGCCAGAAGCTGCCATATTTTGACAAATGAAGGTCATAAAGCAAAGTTTTAGCTATTCCTCTGCAGGATCCCCTTTCAAATTACATGATGAAGGCAGTGACCTGAAAGGGAGTCTAATCCTACATATGTCTTTGTTAATACAGATTATATTATAAAATGCATACACACAGTTACAATATGCACTGCAATACGCATTCTATTAGATAACATATACACATACATATGTATACAATAATATACATATACGTATATATGATATAGACATTATGTATATGCATTATATAATATACATGATAACAAAAGATACATTTCCAAAATCTGTAGTAAAGGAAGAACTTCCAGTGCAGGGTAGACAGTAGAAGCTCACTCAACGTTTGTTAAATACATTAACTGAATAAGTGAAATCCTTTGTAGTCTAGTTAGTTTTTTATTTTGTCAACATCAAAACAAATTCCTGGTTCATATGCACTTATTTCCTTCGATGACTGCTCATTTAATAAAAAAAGATTTTAGGTTTCATTAGATTCTTAAATAGTTACGGAGATGTACAATGACTATGTAAAAAATTCACTTGATACATGCCTACCAGAAGTTTATAATCTAAGGCAGTGAGGCTGTGATAAATCTATGAATTCAGGGAAAACATATTTGTTGTTACTGACCCCTTATAAAAGTTAAGTTTATATATTGGGAGCAAGAAAGGCAGTGAGTAAAAAGGAGTTAAGATGGCTGCCAAATCATGGGAGTGGTCCATTCAGTGGAAACACAGTGAGGGTTAGTAACGTATCCAAGGGATATCAAACAACAAAAATACTAAGTAGTTCACATAAGTCCTAATATGATGCAGCATTTTTTCTAAATACACGAAACTGTAAGTTTTATCATTTAACTTGTACACTTGTTATACATCAAAAAAAAAAAAATCTCTCAGAGGAAAAAAAAAAGTTCCTTAACACACACTCAACTTTTATAAACCACAAAGTAAGGAGTAAATTAATGACTAATAGAGATTTCATTCCTAGAAACAGAATGGTATCACATGTAAATATCTAATAGTTTCCTTAGAGATAGTGCAGAAGAATAATTAACAAGTAATTAAATCTCCCAAATCATTAATAAACAAAATATTTCTCTTCTATTAGAGCAATATGTTGTGCCTTTGCCATTTACAAATTAACTTTTCCTACCTTCATTAAATAGAAAGTTAAACGGTCGATATCCAAGATGCATGTAATTAACCCTGTGTCATGGAAGTTTCCTCTCATTAATTTTTCTGAACTGTTATACAGTATTGCTTACAAGGTTATATGCTAGAACTAATGTAACCAGGCTATTACTCTGATCAAAGAAAAGCGGAGGTATGCAGTTTGGACCCATTTAATGTTGGTTAACCCATGGTATCCTGTTTTTTGATTCGTAAACAATAAAAGAAAACATTTTATTTGTAAATGTTGGAGAACGCAAAGCCAAAAGCAAAGGAAAAACTGCCTCAGGCTTATTTCAATGCTTTAAACAAAATAATTGAGTGTTTACATTAATATTTAGAAGAAATCAAGCATAAATCCTACTCTGCTGTAATACGAAATGCAATGGTATTACCTGTTTTCCAAATACATCCTAAGCTATTTTTACAGATTGCAATTTTGCAGCACAGATAGTCGTACTGAATCTTTTAGTGAAACTTCAGTGCACAGAAAAATTCCATTACATCACAGCCTGTTGTTCCACAGACTTACATATAAAAGTTACCTCTGCAATACTGCAATCCCAAACAGAAACTTAAAAAGCAATATTCCTGCCTCTGAACAGTGACATTATAAGTAAATTCCCACATGCAGATGCAATTGGCAACCCCCCACCCCCATCCATTGAAACCTTTAGGAGAATCTTCCCTACATTCAGCATTTAACAACCAACGATCCACGCCATACATGTCACCAGCCCTTCATACCTACCAAGCCCTTTTATGAAGCTGATCACACAGGATCGTCTCCAACAAGCTGTTGTAATCTCCATGAGCCTGAAAAGGAACCCAAACGAACAGTCTGGAACTGCTACACAGACTATGTTCCAAAGCAAAAAAACATAATGACGGACTCCATGATCCCGATGCTCAATGGCACCATAAGTGTCTCAGCCACAAGGTAGGGCTCTCTTATTTTTGGCCAAGGTGTATTTTTAGTCAGGTGCTAAAGACCTACAGTAGAAGACAAACTAAAACAGGCCTTCCGTCCAGGCAGACTCTTCATACCAATGGGACAATTTTTAGCTGCACAGTAAGACAGTGACCTACAACTCACAGAGTGCCCGTATGTCTATATTTATCCACGAGAACATACTATGCTGACAGATTAGTAAAGCTGCTCAAAGCACTCCAGGAACATGAGCCCGACCCACACGGCTCACCATAAACAGTCCATGCATACCGAATGCACGCGCTACCCACAGATCTAGCTCACCCGCGCTGTTGTGTTCTGTGATTGAAGAAATTTAAGAGCAGAGATAACACGGGGCAGGTGATAAACCGTCGCTTTGGGAACTAGGAGCTCTTGGCCACGAGTACAAACAGCTTTAAACAGCTTAAATTCTTACAGACAAAACCAATAGCAGAGAATCCCCATGTGAAGCCAAGAGTCAGTGAGAAACCATACACCCTTAAGGAAAAATGAAACACTGAACATCTGTTGATACAACCAGTAATGAAAAGCGATTGGGTTTAATTCCATAGTTCTATTATTTTAAAAGCACAGCCTAAATCAACTGGTTAAAAAACTTTTAATTTATAAGACCAGGAATGAGCCACTATTTATTGGTGAACATTAAGTATCTCACCCCCAAACGAAAGCAGGTTTAGACCAGTGAAGAGACTGAGAAAGAAAACTGCAAAGTTACTTAAAAACAAAAGTGTAACTAATTGATCTTTCAGTGGGCATGATTTCTGACAGACGACTTCTATGGGGGTCAATGAAAATCTATGTCTTCACTAACACAGCTGCGAAGAGCATGAAAGCCAAGTAATTTTCTATTCTTGATTTACTCAGGGTCACTGAAGGCTTTCTTGAGCATTACAGGTTGGAATTACAGAACGGCACAGTATGGGGAATGAACTGAAGCCTTTCACAGGAAGGAGAAACATGTCCAAATTACCCACATGAACACTTAGGCAAGTGAAGGCGCCAGCAAAGATGCCCCATGGCACCACTGAGTCTCACACATTCAGGGTTTATAACCTTTAAAGAGTTGGCTGATGTGCACATGTGGTATTTGGTTTATGTTTTACTCAAAGGGGTCCAGACAATTCTAATACAAGAGTGTGCCTATGGACGTATCTGTGTTTTCAGCAACAAGGATTCTTTTTCAACTCTCTTCTTTCCACATCTAAATTGGAATCAAGACTTGACTGAAAATTTGCACTTTGTCAGCTTCCAATCTCTGGTGCTATTATTAGAGCAGCCTTCCAAATGATGTGACTGTCATTCAATTAAAAGAACATGACTTCAGGCAGTCTCATAGAAATATCAAAAAAAGTATTTGTCATTTTATTTTTCACTCTTTTTACAGATACCCCTTACCAAACAACCTGTAAGGGGGGTGCAAGGTGAAGAAAGGGCAGAAAAGAGAATATTAGCAGGCACCGGGCTTCAGGTACTCTGCTAGGCACTCTTCACATATTACTTCCAGCAACCTAATAAGGTAGGCATTACATCTCCAGCTTAAGAGGCGGCAGAAAGGAATCAAAACTGCCCAAGGTCATTCGGATGCAGGTTTGTCAAACTCCCAGGGTCACTGCACTTAATTTTTAGTCTAGTACTTCCCTTAATATGAATTGGAACTTCTTTTTTTTGTTTTTATTTTTTTCTCTTTTTTAAAATTTACATTTTGTTAGTGAACATACAGTGCAACATTGGTTTCTGGAGGAGAATTCTGTGATTCGTCACTTACATACAACACCCAGTGCTCATCACAAGTACCCTCTGTAATAGCCATCCCCCATCTCGCCCATCCCCCACCCACCTCCCTCCATCAGCCCTCAGTTTGTGCTCTACTGTTAAGAGTCTCTTATGGCTTGTTTTCCTCCCTCCTTTTTCTCTTTTCCCCCTTCCCATATGTTCATCTGTTTTGGTTCCTCAATTCTACATATGAGTGAGATCATATGGTATTTGTCTTTCTCTGACTGACTTATTTCATTAGCATAATATACTCTAGCTCCATCCACATCATTGCAAATAGCAAGATAGCCAAACTATGGAGACAGCCCAATGTCCATCAACTGATGAATGGATAAAGAAGATGTGGTGTGTATATATATATATATATATACACACACACAATGAATTGGAACTTCTAAGCCAATGGTAACCTTAGCATATTTGTCTTTGTATACATTTAAGAGCAGCCCTCAAATAATCTTTTTTTTTTTTACCTAGAAATTTCACTTATTCAAAACCCAGCTGAATTCCAGAGATTACAGTCTTATTTGATGCCCTCCATGGTCTATTTGTCCTTCTGTGACAGCCAGGCACTTACTGGTTTGGGGAGCATCCTTAGGGCATGAACCACATTGTTTTCATCTTTGGGTCCCTAGGGCCTAGTAAAAGTTGAAGTAATGAATAATCAAAGGTGTCCTTATAGTCTAGACAGATGGCATAAAGTCCTTCTATTAAAGCTCAGAGTCTTTGATACTTTGATAGAGTTCCCACCTAACCTCTTCCATCTCCACTGAGAAGTTACTTCTCTGACGGTGGACATTATTCTAACACCCTAATTTCCTCCTCCGGCTATGTTAGATTAAAAGTAATTGTGGATGGGTGAAGGCTTCTAAAGTCCGGCATACTGACAGCTGAATTAAGTGACAGCTGATGGCTGATGGCTCATAGTAACTGAAAAATCAGGAACAACAAAAAGCAGACATAAAACTTTTGAAGGATAGGAACTTAAAGATAATTTAGTATAAAAAGAGTTGACCCTTAGGGCACCTGGGTGGCTCAGTCCTTAAGCGTCTGCCCTTGGCTCAGGACATGATCCCAGGGTCCTGGGATAGAGCCCTGCATCGGGCTCCCTGCTCACTGGGAAGCCTGCTTCTCCCTCTCCCACTCCCCCTGCTTGTGTTCCCTCTCTTGCGGTCTCTCTCTCTGTCAAATAAATAAATAAAAATATTTAAAAAAATAAAGAGTTGACTCTTAACATTTCAAAGCTCCAAAGGTAGCCATATATTATAGAATCTTTATTAATTAATACATTTGTTAATGATCTGAATTCATTTAGACATGGTTAAACTATGTTAGCATCCTATAGTCACAGACATAATATAGAAAATACTAAGGTAATTAACAGAAAGAATTCTGTTCACAATTATTAAGTTAAAATGTTTTGACACTTCAAGAGTTAAGCTTCATGACTGGGAGAAGTTTCCTCAGACACCATTTGTTCCCTGATGATGCTAAATAAATGTCATGCATTTTAATATAATCTAAATAAATAAAATCAACTGGATTACTGGCATGTTTAATTGATAGTTCCATAATAACCCTCAAATCTAAATTAAATTATTACTTTAACAGTTAATCTAATACTCATAAAAATTTCCTCTCTGCTTCTGGGTGGCCTGGTGGCATGACTGCAAATACTTTTAAGGGCAAATGAAAGTCCAAACCCGATTCTACCTTCACAAGCTTAGAAGTTGCAAGGAAGTTCCTGGGTGTGTTTAGTTTACCTCACTGCTTCAGGAAAGATTATTCTTAGGCTACTGGCCGACTGATAGCTACTGTATTAGCACGAAGGTTAGATCACATAACCACTCTCATTAAATGTAGCCTCGTGGTCTATTTACCTTCCTTAATGTCAATGTCAATCCACACTACCATATTATGGGAAGCAAGAAATATCCTTTAGACACCAACCAAGAAATTTTTTCCACCTTGAAGAAAAAGCCAGCTTTTAAAATGATCATATTAAACACTATTTCATTCAAAACCCTCAAGTGATAAATAACTTAAGCTGATGATGATTCTTGTTTCTTTTTTCACCCTTGGTCTTATAAATCCAGTATTTCTCATGAAGCCTTTAGAACTAGTTTGTGATATATTTAATGAAACATTTCAGTAATCAAGTGGTTACATTTTATATGCATAACACACACATTACTCTTTCTGCAAATTTAGGAAATACAAGTATTGAAGTTTTATCACAGAAATATGGCAGTTAACAATAGATGCCAGTGCCAAAAGGATGTCTTTTCACTCTTTTTCCATGACATAACATAGTATAGAATATATTCATTCATCTGTATTAATAAGTCTTTCAGAGACAAAGAGCCTCTGAGGCTGTCTTAGGGTAGGAATCAAGTACAGCACCAGAATTAAGCACACCGTAAGCAAACATCACCTGCAGATCAGAGAGCTCCGAAAAGACAATGTGTCATTGTGCCTGGAAGTTGTGGCTATCAAGGAGGCATCTAGTAGTGGGGAGTATTTGCCAAGCATGTAACTGCCTCAAGACATATGCTGCAAACACATGCAGCCTGAAAATGTTTACCAGGAAGACCTCTAGGAAAATACTGGTTTGTCTTGGCACAGAGTGCCTCTGGAAGCAAGCCACCATGAAAGAAGTGTTCTCCCAATAGGTGTGCGATGCTCATTAGGTACAGATCGTCTGAACCTACATGGAGGCTCTCTTTAAGCCTCCATGTATCACCTGTGGTGTAAATTACCAGGTGGACTTAAACCCAGCCTTGGGGAGGAGAAGTGGAAGGGATTCTATGTAAATGAGAAGTGAAAGAATTTACATGTTACGTGTTCTTATGGATTCTAAATGCTTTTGCTCCAAAAAGTTTCTCTCGTGATTTCCTTCCATCAGCTTATAAACATTCCCTTGTTCTACAATTATAATCCCTAACTGGATCTCTCCCCTGCCTACAGTCTTTAAATTATACGATTCTGGAGGATTATGGTGTTGATCTTGTTTCTTGACTTTAACTCATTTATTTTGTGGGGAAGGGGCCTGAAAAAGCCCAGAAATGACCCAAAGCTGGAGAGCTCTATAAAAAGTACAGATTCCAGGGCCTCAAAAAGACCAACAGAATCTAAACCTCTGGTGAGGGTAGAATCTGTCTTTTTTTTAAAGGCCCCATAAGTGATTCTGATGTGCAGCCAGGTTTGGAAGCTACTGATGACCTCTGGGAATATGTAATAATGAATGATAATTGAGCATCCTGTAACTGTCTCTCCCTAGACAGGGGAATGCAGAGGAAAGTTTGAAATAGTTACCGTCTGAACAGAGCTATCAAGCTGGTAACCTCAAACTTGCGACTTCCAACATAACGAAGCATCAGGAAGTAAACCTAAAAATCTTAGGGTTTGCTTACTCTGTCCTTAATCTGTTTCTTACCTTAAAACAGCCTCATAGGTTCCTCTTCTCTGCTCCAAATAGATGTCAATCCCAAACCTAAGTACTTTATACACAGACTAACACAAATTCTTCCTCCAAGTCTAACTTTTATTTACACACAACTCAAGCAAATGGGATGTAGAAAATCAAAAGGCAAGATGTGGCAAATGATCACTTGATGGATGCAAAATTTCTTAAAAGCACTCACACAATTAAGGACTATGCCAACAAAAGCTGGGCAATGCCATTCATTTTAGAGTAAACCTTCGGGAATCAATTAGTAGTCCTTAAAGACATTTCCGAATGGTTGCCCAGAATAAAAAAAAGGGGGGGGGGGCATATGTGCTAGAGGACATGGTGTCAACAAAGGGTGAAAACTTCTGAAGGATTATATTTTCATCCAAAACATCTAAATACCTAATAAAATAAACCTGACCACGGGAGTCCAGTTCCGATGGACTCATTCACTGGAGTTCAGGTAAGTCCAGTCAGAATGAGAGTAAATAACCATTTGCATCAAAGAGAACATGCTTTAAATCAAGATTTCTGAATTTGAAGTTTTGTCTGCACATTTTTAACATTTTCTATTATGTATATAATCTCTACCGACATGGTTAATGCAGGAAATTAGCCCATTGTCTTTTTTGCCACTCATTAAGAAAGCATATAGAATCCAACAATGTCTAAGAACAGGCTACCCTGAATGTTAGGGACCCATGCAGCTAAATATCCCATGTCCATTTCCATTTAGTGCTTATGTATCATCTATACTGGTTTTACTTAGAAGCAAGAGAAATTTCCAAAAGAGAAATTTATACACAGAAATGTATGGAGTAAGAACACCACTATTTTGGGGGCTATAATTGTTTTAAATTTTGCCTTTAAAAGTGCAGTGGAGTGGGGAGAAGGCACATAGCTTTTTATTACTAAGGAATTTTCTTTCCTCACCACCTTCATCTCCGTAACTTTGCTCGGCCCAAGGAGGATTCTGAGACAACTCAGACGTTCTCCTTGTATTCTGGGTTATTGATACTTTGGAGAATCAAAAAATATGGCCCAATAGAAGGGTCCTCCTTCAGGTAAGACGTTGTGTCCAAAGCAGGGCATCAGGAACCCACCTGCACCTAAATGAAGCAAAATATAGATTCCATGGTAGCATGGACCCATAAGTCCACGTTTAAGGGCTCTCTCTGCCACACAACTAGCTAGCCACAGGTCCTTGGGCAAGTCACACAGCCCGAGATGCAGACTATTCATTTGCATATATGATAAAGTCAGACTTATACTACGACAAGACAGCAATCCTGCAGCATTTTAGAACTAACTAAACTTTCCTTAGGCTAATCTAGAGAGTTTTAGTCAAAGAAGATCTCATTAGTCTAGCAGGCAGAATGACAAGCTAGATGTCAGAAGTTACTACTAAGCACAGTCAGTATAAGGCAAATCCCAAAATGCAATCCAGGTTTAGAGTGTCTTTATTTTATATTATGAAATGGTGAAATGCCTAAAAGTCCAAGATCTTATTGAAAAACCATTCAAGACAATTTCTAGCCACATAGAGCTATTAAGCACTGAAACTGTGACCAGAGCAACTGAGTTACTCAATTTTAATTTTAATTTGCTTAAATTAAAATTTAAAACCTGATGTTTCATTCAGTTATCAGAAAAAATTTAGTTATGTTTGGAAGAACTGCATATATGAAACTATATTTAATTATCAATTTTATGAAATCTAAGTAAAAATAAAGTATTTTGACCCATTTGGTGTCCAAATTTAGATGTACTGGTGGTGTAAGACAAACACTGGATTTTGAAGAAATAGTCCCCCCCAAAATGTAAAATACTTATTAATAATTTTATGGTGATTACATGTTGAAATAATACTTTAGATATACTGAACTAGGTAAAATACTTCATCAAAATTAATTTCAGATGTTTTAAAGCTGTTTAATGCAGCTACTAAAAAATTTAAAATTGCATATGTGCCCTGCATTATATTTCTCTTATACATGCTATTCTCAAGACCACTTACTGCTTATTATAAGACGGATATATGGGAAAAAGTTTTTGTGAATAAACATGGAAAGCCATTAAGAAAAGCCACAGTGTTGCATAGTCATGAATTAGTCCAATTCCACGCATAGTCCAATATATTCACAAATAAATGATAAAAATATTGATTTATTGATTTAATAAGCAAAGATTTATTAATCACTTCAAAAAGTATCAGGTTGGGTGGGACTGAGAGTTGATTACCTTTATCCCCACTTGACGGCCGAGAAAATTAAATTAACCTGTCCAAGATCGCGCACCAGTAAATGCTAAGGAAAAGGACTCAAATACAGCTCTTCTGGCTCAGAAGCTCATACCCTTCCTACTGTACCAGACTGCTTCCTAGAAGTTGAGAAGCAAAAACACCATAAAAGATCTCTCTGATATTAAATGCTTCCACATGGTGACCAAATCCATATAAAACCAAAATATAAAACTGACTAGGAACCAGACTTTTAAACAGCTTAATACTCCCTTGGAGTATTATCGTCTACATGACAACTGATCACACACCGATCTGTAATAGCTCCTGTGTTGCTACCATCATTCTCACTAACTACCTCATGGATTTCCACCTTGCCCGCCTCTTGGGGGTAAGTACCTCACACTTGTTTGCAAGGCACCCAGGCTTCCACTGAAGTGTTCTGCACACAGTGGGTTCTCAATGAATATTCGTTGATTTGTTTAAATTTTAAATTTTTTTAAAGACTTATTTGTCAGAGAGATAATAAGTGAGAGAGAGAGAGAGAGGGAGGGAGCAGGCAAGGGGAGTGGCAGGCAGAGGGAGAAGCAGGCTCCCCACTGAGCAGGGAGCCCGATGCGGGGCTCAATCCCAGGACCCCGGGATCATGACCTAAGCCAAAGGCAGATGCTTAACCAACTGAGCCACCCAGACATCCCTAAATTTTTAATTTTTTAAACCACATCTCTTTGGGAAGGAAACCTGGTGAAATCGTCTAAGATTGTGACTTCCTAATACAGACTCCCATTAGCCAAAATTGCACACCCCTATTCTAATTCATGGAATCATTTCATCATGGGCACGTAATCTAGTGGGCTTGGAGTTAATATCCACGTGAAAACTCAGGAGGAATTCAAGTGCCGGGGAGAATGGGCTCAATATTTAACTAGAAAGCTAAAAGGACAAAAGTGGGTATGAATTTTTATTGGGCTTCTTTTTCATTCTGACAGGCAGTTCTGGAATTCCCTTCCATCTGCTCTGGCCAGCCATCAAGCCGCTCTTTTGCTTTGCTTCTTCCACGGTGGAACTACACACTTCTTTATCTGACATTCCTTTTCCTCCCCATCCTGCTGGCCCATCTTCTCTTTCAAAGACCTTTTAAAAACTCCACTTGTGCCATAAAAACCTCCCTTTAACCAAATAAGAGGGAAATGGTTATTTTCCTTAGCTAATTACATCCTGGGATGCAATAACTTTGAGCTCCCAAATTGGAAGGGGGTGAAAATATTTAAATATGTAACTATATGAATGGAGTTTTATTATTGCATAACCTTTGGGCTTGAATTATGATCCCTGATCACCTCTATATTGCTATAGGTTCCTCTACCTGAATAATCCTCATTCTTAAGCAGCCTCTGTAGAGTTTGTTGACATGCTGACTTGTCTTCCTGCAATACTGTGTGGTGGGTGGGTATATAATTATAAATTAATTTTAAGTTCATTATTTTGCAATATTCATTCAGAGAATTGAGAGTACACAAGACAGTAGAGGTTTTTATAATCAAGTTAGGTGCACGTCTGCCTTACTTTCTTAAGTGATGACATACCCCATGCCATTACTTATTATTACCAGAGCACTCTGTGGCATTCTGAAATTGTTAGTCATGCCCTGGCAGCCCATGAAAATTAACGCAGCTTCCAGAAGTTTCATCATGTAAGGGAAGGGCAAGAGGCATTGGGAGAATCTGATTTAACTAGCCTTAATGGGATGGAGTTTGAATTGGCATAAAAAACATAGAAAAATCCGTCATGATCAAGTTGCCTATGAGTGGGAGGAATTTCCTCCTAGAAGGACTGACGCAGGTACACCTGGCGCCAGAAAGAACACGGCTCTCCCTGGACAGTGAGGGAAAAGTGAAACAACTGATAATTGTCTGTCCTGACAGCAGCAAACCACGTCTGGCTAGGAGTACAATAAAAAGCAGCTAACAGAGATCATCTTGAACCTCATCGCTTAAGAAGTGCCCACGTTGGGCCCCTTCATGGGGCATCGGTTTCCCGTGAAAATCACAGTACGTTTTCCTAGGAGACTTCCACACGTCCAAACTGCTTGAGACAGTTTAGATGAACTGACACCCTAACACCACCCCAAAGCATTCCAGCAGGCTGCGCACCATTCGTTAGATGATGATTTGCACATTCAAGGGATTCAAGGTCATTTGGTCACCTCAATTGTATATTTTAGTAAAAAACAAAACAAAACAAAACTTGCCAATCTGTAGCCTGGGAATAACTATGAAACAAATTCCACAGAGGGTATGCACAGCCGCTGCGAAACACCTCCGTATTACCTCGGAGCAGTCAACCAAATGAGTACTGTCGAGAGACAACTCTCCCATCCCCTTTTATCCTCAACACAAATATTCTATTTAAAGAGCACGGTTTCTATTCAATGTATAATTTCAAAACACTGTTCCTCAGGTAATTGCTTCTGTCTCTTTCCCTTTAAGCAGCTTGCATGAGCTACAGAATCATGCGTGTTCTGTACTTGCTTAATAGAGCACAGACTGGACCTAGGGTAGAAACCAAATCCTGGCAATTCTACCTCCAACAATTTAAAACTGCTCCCTCCTCTCCAACACCTTTACCATCACCTTGAGTCCTTGTCACCTCTTTCCTGGGCTTTCCCTGAAGGGACTCTCCCCACCTTCATTTTTAGCTAAGACCAAGAGTGAGCTGCGATCTGACCCTGTTGCTCCTCGTCTAAAAATCAGTGGAGGCTGCCCCATGCTTTCAGGGTGAAGCCCGGAGCCTTCAGCAGGTCCTTCAACGTTCCTCGTGATCTGACCCAACTTGTGCAGCATCTGGCACTCTCTGTCAGGGACCCTGGGATCCAGCTGTCGCTGCCTGAACTGGCCACATCCAAACCTCCCTACATTTGCTCACATTCTTCCCTCTGCCCCTTGTGCTCTTCTCTGTAGCATTCTTCAAGTTCAAATGTCACAGCCTCTTGGAACTATTCCTAGCCTCTTCCCTCCTACTTAAAATGATGAATCACTTCCTCCTCTTGATGATTCTGTAGGTCAGTCTCCCTAAGTACAGGCACAATGGCTGGCACAGGTAGAACATGTATTTAATCAGCATTTTTGTTCTCTCTGCAGCTTCCTTAGATCTCCTCTTTCATCAAAGCAGGCGGTCCTTTACTGTAAAGCTCACGGAAGGCAAGAGCAGGGTTCTATCTGCCATGGTGCCCTACACGAGGAGGCCTTTAATAATTTACAAGAAGGAAAGGAGGGCCTGCCGATTCGCTCTCAGGGACTTCCTGGAACTTTTCGAGCATGTCCAATTTGGGCTGATGCTTTGAGTACATCCATCTCATGAGAAAATCGTGAGAAAAATCTTTGTGTTCAGACTTTTTTTCAGTAAGGCAATCAGTTTCTCCAAATAAATTCTCACGTGGGGAAAGACCTTGAGCAGTAAAAATTATATCAACTTGGTAGATTTCACCAAGAATGGTCTCTTTCTAATTTGGCGAAAGTGGCTGGAAGGTTTAAAAGTAAAGTTAAATTAAATCCATGTAACTTAAATGACATTTGGACAAATATTAATATTTGTTATTATTTTTACAGAGAGCAATCTTTGGCAGGGTTAGCAGATTTAAAACAAAAACAAAAAGGGGGATGCGCAAAATGGGCGAAGGGGAGTGGGAGATACAGGTACCCAGTTGTGGAATGAATCAGTCCCGGGGATGGAAGGCACAGCCCAGGGCATGCAGTCAGTGCTGTAATAGTGGTGTATGGAGCTATACTTACAGTGAGCACAGCACAACACATAGAGTTCCTGAATCACTATGTTGTACACCTGAAACTCCCGTGACATTGTGTGTCAACTGTACTTCAACAAAAATCTTTGAGAAATAAGACAAAAGCAAAAATAAGCTATCACAGAAATATTCTCTCAAGTTGGCTGATCACGACATCAATAAAAAATTATTTCACTCTAACTTCATTTTGAGTTTCACAGACACATCTGCCCAGAGGTCTGTGAACACAAAGGTGCAACTGAACTTGTTGAATTTACTCAAGGAAAACAGGTGAGGGTCACAGAAAGAAAGGGACTTTATAGCCAAGAGTAGATGTTAAGTTGCTGTTTGAAATAAAAGACTGACGTACAAAACATTTGGTATTGCTCGCTAGGGGCTGATCTACCGATGGGATAAATAAATGCTAGCTAAGTTTGGCTCTAAGCCTCCCACGCCCATTCAGGTCATTTTATCCAGTCTGTCAAACATTTATCAGTTTATTAACAGCCAATGTGTCCTCAAATGTGCTGGGGAATCCGACAATGACAAGATGATTGATTTTTGCCCGGTTGCAGGGGGTGGGGGGGGTGGTCCCTAGACAGGCAAAGCACAGTTACACAACAATGTCACTGTTGCGACAATGGCAGTGTGTAGAAAGCTTAGGGGAAGTGGGGCAGTGAGAGAAAATTTCACTCCACAGTGGACACCTGAACTCATTATACTTGGAAGGGGAGTTCAGCTCAGGTCCAAAAAACATATGCTTAATGTTTAATTCATGTGACACAGAAAATGCTGCAACTATAACATATATTAATACCTTGATATGTTATCAGTCACTCTACACAATTCTGAATTTGAAAGAAAGGTATTTCACCTCGGATATCTTCAGATGGTGTAGTCTCTGAAGTTCCAAAAACATACGTCTTTACCAAAATGTCCACTATATGAAGTGGTAAAGATCAGATTCCCAAGACAAGAAGATGTCACAGAGAACCCCAGGTCATTCTGTCCTGGCAATGAGCGAATGAGATAAAAGCATTCACTCATAGAAAAATTTAGATGAGCATGAAATAGGTAAATTAATAATAGCAATGGCTCCCACTTATTGAGCCATTGCAAGTGAGGCTATACACTAAACACTTCATAAATATAAACTCTTTTGATTGTTATGGCTCCATACATAGATATATATACTCATTACTTATTTATAAAGACATGCATGATAGATAATACCTTTTTAGGGAATCCGTTTAAGTGACTTGCTCAAGGTCACATAGCAAGCAAGTAGCCGGGGCAAATCGTATGTTCATAAAAAACCCAAATCATATGGGAAAAGGAAATGAAACAAGCTTAAGTAAATTCTTTTCATATTGTATACTATAATCAAAGGTAGTGAATCCAGTGGTCAAAAAGGCAGAAGAATACAGAAGAGACAAAAAGTAAGTCACGGTTCCTCCATGTAGAGGATTCACATTTCAGAGCCACAGCTTTGTGTTGCTTCCCAGTGTGGATATTTAACCTCTCCTTAGGCCAGAACACAATGAAGAACTAGGTTTGCATAATGGGCCTTTCTTCTTTGTGCCACGTGACCAGCGTTGCATCAGTTCCCCCTGCTGCATGGCTTCAGTGAAGGGTGTGATTCACTTCTGTTTTCAGCAAGGAGGAAAAAAAAAAAAAGCAAATAACCCAAGTGGGATGACACTTCTGGCTGACTCTTTCCAGACTTGGTTCACTTTCTAACCATTTCTTGGTTAAAGTGGAGGAGACAGACACTTGCTCTCAAGTGCTGAGCTTGCATGACTCTGCCAGCCCCAGCACCACTGGGCAAGGGTAGGTCTTTAACATGAATTTAATACTGTCCATAAAGAACATTCTAACGTTCTCTCCCTTGTGTAGGTCAATAGCAGAAACTTCAAGAACACACAGAGCTGAATAAATCAGTGAGGAGTCGTCTTTCAATAGAAAACAGCCCAGTAAGATGCAGACTGAAATGGGGAGGGATGTCCTAGGGACAGTATCAACAATTTATCTCTATCCTATCCCCAGAGCCCAAAGAGCATTTTCATTCTCCTGGCCCAAGAAGTGACAGTCTCTTAGTCACCCCCTAAAACAAGAGCCTTGTCTGGCCAAACAATATCTTTAATGAGCTCATTGCACCAATTTGATGGCTGTTATTTTGTGTATAAGGGACACTTGAGGATTGATGAGTGGACCTTCCATCACTGGAGTGTGTACACTTCATGACTAGTTAGATCCTCTGCCTGAGCTCCCTTTTCCAGATAATTATACTTAACTTTTGGTCTTTTCCTTCACTCTAGGCAACCTTCCCTTAATTTCTGCATCATGCCTATCAAGTCCAGGCTCTCTATAGCTCACCAGCATAAAAGCATACAGAATAATATAGTTTAGCATGGCAACAATACTCTCACCCCACTCCTGGCCCATGACTATGGTTACAGACAGTGCGTCAGGGGTCAAGTCCATTTTTGCATTCCGTAGAACTCGTAAGCTTACTGAAACAAATGGTTTGGATAGAGATGGTCTATAAAATGAATTCAGATGATCACTTTCAGTTCATAATGACAATTTAGTTATTTGCTGTGTTTGCAACTATCAACTGGTGTGGATGTGATCTTTGCATATGGAAACCTCACTCTCAGTGTCAACACACCAAAGGTGAGATCAGTGCTCAAAGCTGTGGTGAGGACCAGACCTGGCCTGGAAAGGTGGTTGGCAGCAGAGAGGCAGGCAAGGAGGAGTTGTGGATGCTCCAGTTGGGATGCTCCATGTGATGAACACCTGGAACCAGGTCTTGGCAGAGGTGATGGGTACAGAGATCCAGATGTGGGAGATGTCATTTGGGAAAGAAAGCATGACAAGTTTTAACAGTGTTTTCAATGAACAAGAAAGAAGAGCTGAAAAGGACTCCAGTTTCTTGCCTGGGACTAACTGATCATGAAATTCGGCATTTAAGATGAGGAAGCTGAAGAGAATAAGGGGCCTGGAGGAGAGAGAGAAAGTCGCAGCTTCACCAGGCTGGTGAGAAAAGATTCAGCTTTGGAGATAACTATCAGCAATACAGGAAAACAGTAGGCAAGATCTTGCCTTAGGGGTCAACGAGTAATATTTATGTACAAACAATAGTCACTCTTACTCATACATGCAACTCATCTTTTAGGGGGTTGATTACTGGTCATATTTTATTGTAATTATCAATTTATGTTGGTCTCTATATTTTTTTCTTAATGAGAATTTTTATTTAGGAAAGGATGTCCTTTGGATAGACTTCTGCCTTGATCTCATTGGCCAGAACTGTATGTGACATCTACCTTCAAGGAAGACTGAGAAAAGTCCTTTCATTTTCCAAGCTCTCTCACATGAAGACAAGAGAGAAGCTCTTTTTTTTTTTTCCCTCTTTAATACCCATCACCAGGCTAACCCATCCCCCCACCCCTCTCCCCTCTAGAACCCTCAGTTTGTTTCTCAGAGTCCATAGTCTCTCATGGTTCGTCTCCCCTTCCGATTTCCCCCTCTTCATTCTTCCCCTCCCGCTATCTTCTTCTTTTTTTTTTTTTCTTAACATATATTGCATTATTTGTTTCAGAGGTACAGATCCGAGATTCAACAGTCTTGCACAATTCACAGCGCTTACCAGAGCACATACCCTCCCCAGTGTCTATCACCCAGCCACCCCATCCCTCCCACCCCCCACCACTCCAGCAACCCTCAGTTTGTTTCCTGAGATTAAGAATTCCTCATATCAGTGAGGTCATATGATACATGTCTTTCTCTGATTGACTTATTTCGCTCAGCATAATACCCTCCAGTTCCATCCACGTCGTTGCAAATGGCAAGATTTCATTCTTTTTTTTTTTCCATTGTATATATATACCACATCTTCTTTATCCATTCATCTGTCGATGGACATCTTGGCTCTTTCCATAGTTTGGCTATCGTGGACATTGCTGCTATAAACATCGGGGTGCACGTACCCCTTTGGATCCTTACATTTGTATCTTTGGGGTAAATACCCAGTAGTGCAATTGCTGGGTCGTATGGTAGCTCTATTTTCAACTTTTTGAGGAACCTCCATACTGTTTTCCAGAGTGGCTGCACCAGTATGTTGGTCTCTTTCACTAGACAATCTTCTCCTTAAGAGTAGGAACTTGGCTCATGTTCAGCTAAAAGTCATCTTAGGGTATTAGAATTCAATTTTTTTTTTTTTCTGCTGTCTACACAAACTGTGTCCAAAGGCTGGAAGCAGTAGGTCAATCAGAGTGGCAAAAGATACATTCCTCCTATTTTCAGGAAGAAGAATACATTCCAGAAATTCCCCCGGCAACTTGAATCACAGTTGCAAGCTTGCACTGAAGGCTGAGAGTAAGCGAGCACCTGCCTCTTGCAGAGATGCTGGGGGAAATGAACACAGGAGAGAGCTGGGAATGGCTCCTGCTGGACAGCCAATAAGAACAGAGGTTCTGGAGCCAGAAGTAAATTTGAATCTAGGTGCCAGCACTTAACTGATGCACTTTCCCTGGGGAAGTCATTCATTCATTCATTCATTCGTTTGTTCGTTCATTCATTTGTCATCTATACAGTGGTATTTGCCTCAGTAGGATCTGATGAAGTTTCAATGAGATAGTGCTTAGAACAGTGGGTGAAACTCAGTAGTCCTTCATAAATATTCTTAATAGACCATTCCAAGACTTAGCTGAAGGGTGCTGTGGATAGGTAGTAAAGGGAGTCAATAAAACCCTTTCAGATTAATAGCTGAATCTAAACAATGTGACTGAAATCTAAACCTCCCTGGAAAATATTGATATTTCTATATAAATGGAAATACCCGAAAACAGGAAAATATTTTGGTCATTTTTTGGTAATGACAAAGTTAAGGATATTTCATCTACTGCTGCTGGATGGCATTCAGATGAATTAATACTGTATTTGCTCATTTTAATCCAATGACAGATTTCAATAAACCTAATATATTCCTGTTTTCTTTCTCTTTCAACAGAGAACGGGCTACAATTTCTTGAAGGGCTCAAGTTTCTGATCTAGTAATATTCTTTCTTATAATTTACTTAAAAAAAAAAACAACAGACTCAATTTCTTATTGAATGGGCATAAGAAAAACATCAGGGAATGCTCCTTTTTTTCTTGAAACTAGAGGCGGAGAGATACAGAATTTTTATTTGAGAACTCTGCCACTGCTTTTTGACAAATACCACTGTGGTAACTTAGTAGGAAATACATGTCAATATCCTTCTGCTCCTACCTGAGTTTCATCAGTTTCACCTACTATTAATCAATGTCTTGATCTAGCAAAGAATGATGAGAGATAGCATAGTTTAGGGTTTACCCTAGACTCTAACTGGCTCTGTCACTTACAAATGGTATGTGTAAAACAGGGTCATGGTAAAGATTAGAGGCAATGATGCACGTAAAGCATTTAATACAACACTTGACACTTCATAAGGGCTTATAAATATCAGCTATCATTACTGTGCTTAACGTAATGCTATGTAACAAAAGGTGGGAAGTTATTAATAGTCATCTACCATTGTATGGATTATATTTTATGGCAGTTTCTATTGTTGCCTACCCTTTTGCCTTGGTAAGAATCTCTATTTTGTTCAAGTAGCAGGTAGTGGACCTACAGAATGTGGACCCACTCCAGCCCCAGGGCCTGCATCATGGTTTGTCTAAAGCAACGTGGTAATTACATTCAACTTTGCCAGGATTGGCATATCATCCACTTCCAATTAGGAATGCAAGATGAAGTTTGCTGGAGTCTTTGGCAAAATTTTCTCCTCCTTGCCAGAAGAAAGACCTAACCTGGACTCCCTCCCTTCCTGACTCGTAAGTAAAGCAAAGATGTTTGGAACTAAGGTGGCCATCTGTGATCGTGCAGTGACAAGTCTAAAGATTGGATGGTCTGAGTCCTTGAGCTTCTAAATCCAGCTGGAACTTCCCATCTCCAGACTGTGAGTTAGGTAAGCGAATTAAAAGTCTTTATTCTTTCAGCCATTGTGAAGTTATTCTAGTACTTCTGGCAAAAGCCTCCTAAAATGACACACATTTCAAATTACTAGATGGCAAGAAAAAGTTCTATGTATTCACCATTCTACCTATGAACAGCAGGCCTGGTACTGTACTGTGATTACTGACAAGAGGGATTCAGGATTTAGAATGAAAATCACTGATCAGAATCCTACTCAATCATTTCTAATTTATATTTCTTTTCTCTATTTAAGTGGAACAGTTAGCTAATTTCAAAGGACAATAATTTGAATTTCAACTCCTTTGCCCTTGTAGGAAAATGGCAATAAGCACTGAAGTGGGTAACAAAATGGTTAATAAGAGAAAGAAAAGAAGCTAAGTTAATGTTAAAATAGATTTTTGGATATCTAAAATGTAGAATTTGAGAGACAGAATTTTTTGGAGAGAATGAGAATGAGTTCTTAATCATAATTTCGACCTTTCTCAAAACTCAAGCATTTAACATGGTTAAAATTTTTTTTTTTTTTCGGTTGACAATGGGCCAGGTTTTCAAACACATTCAAAACTGATATCTCAATTGGCAGAAGCTAGGATTAGCTTTCCCATAATGATAAGGACTGGGGGTTTGTTAGTACACAGAACACAAAAATCAGCAGGGATTTATTCTTCTTTCCTATTTTCTTGCAATTGTATTCGGTCAAATAAAATAGAGAAGAGGTCCTGTACTCTCAGCCTGGAAGAGAAGATGAGAACAGGACTCAGGGCCACCATCAAACCCTGAGGGAAGTAAAACAAAACACCCAGTGTGGCCCAACACAGGGCCTGGCTTCTCTCTAAACTCCCTACGGAAGCTAAAATACTCATTAGAAAAGTGTAAGTTTAATTTTGGGGAGGCTAAAATAGTACAAGTGATAGTATAGCTAAGACCATGCTGTCAGTCAATAGCAAGGCCTCATTTTTAGGGGAGATTCATTAAAAATGTGGTTTTCAAAAGCTGCAAATGGAGAAGCTGTGTTCCATTTTTTTAAGAAAAACCGCAATTTGTCTTCCACGTGGTATTCGAACTTGTAAATTTTAAACTAACTGCTTATAATTTGCGAAAGCCATAGGCGATCTATTCCCTTAGGGTAACTTTTTTTAGTTGTAAAATTCTTTATAGCTATCACTACAGCTTTCTACCTAGTCACAGGTGGATGGTGTAACAAACCAGTGTTTCAGACAGATTTTTAAATACTACCTTGCATCCTTATGACCTTCTTTACTTCAACAGGGCTTAGCTGAAACATAATATCTATTAAAACCTAGGAGAGTATCCTTTGACTGTATGATCATACACTATAAAGCTTCCAGAATGCAACAATTTCTACAAGCACCATATCTCACTGCCGAAAGACATGCTTGTCTCCCGATCAAGAATGCCAGTACTTCGAATTGGAGACAACCCTGTTCAAATTCACTGACTTGGATACACGGTCACTTTACTGTAAAATAATAATAATAATAATAATAATAACAATAGAAAGAACCTGATAGGCTGTGTAGTGTGACACCTATTTCTTATTCAGAATACTTAAAAGCAGACTAGTCCAAGAAACTGATCAAGCTTAGGATGCCAGAGATCCAGTCTCTACTTATCAGTCAAGTTCAATAGCATACAACTCAACATCCTCCAGTTTGGCTTTAATGGCTTAGGAGAAATAACTGACACATATTGTGATGTTTACACAAACCTCATTTTTCAGTGGAGGTATTCAAAACCCTTCACATTAAACAGGTAGCGACAGGTGTCACAGTTGTTCCTTTCACATAAGGAAGTGGGGAAAGGAGGCAGTCAAGGTCACACACAGAAAAATAACAGAAAAACAGGGAAGAAAAATCTAATCTCGTATTTAAACAACTGAAATATGTTATTGAGTTGACTCTTATGTAATACACCATTTTCTTGATTTTCCAGATCCTTCCTACATAAATATAACATTCAAATGGAATTTTACTAAAGTTTTGCCCTAGTTAATCTAATACCCTATCCTTTTCATGGCTGCCAAAATACATATTTACCTGTTTAAGTCTAAACTCAAAGAAGTCAGCCTACTGTCTCTTAAGCTCAGGCAAAAAATTTTAAGGGAAATTTAATTGTATATTTCCATAATGTTGTGCTTGTGACATTAGCTGAGAAATTCTGAAAATTTCAAAGCTGTCTTCCACTGCTAAACTACTTTGCACTTTGCAATTGATTAAGAACAGTGGAGGCAGTTAGAGTTGTATATCAAATTAGAGTTGATAAAAGCTCTTAAAATAGACTTGAATGCCTTCTTGAAAAAGATTTCAACTCCCTTAAATTGACATGACAACAAATTCTTACAGCAGCATAAAAAGTATTAGCTGAATGTTATGGCTTTGGCTTAAATTTCCATCTGCAGCTCATCAAATGACTACACAGTAGAAAGGAATTAAACCCAAATCAGACTCATTAGAGAGTCTGATATGCTGGCAGAATATAAACTTCCACTGCTTCGCAGCTGGGGTTCTGGGTGACTAATATTTAAATGTTTGTGCTTGTATGTTCTGTGAGAAAGAAGAAAAGTGTAACCATATAGGCGAGAGGTAGGATCGTGAACCTTACAGAAGTAGAGAATTCTCTCAAACACACAACCTCCTCTTTAATCTCAATGTTCTGAAGAGTGAGAGGACCACTCAAATGAAGAATGACTTAGCGTTAAATTAGTCCCAGGTCAA
Source organism: Halichoerus grypus (assembly GCF_964656455.1). Lineage (NCBI taxonomy): Eukaryota > Metazoa > Chordata > Mammalia > Carnivora > Phocidae > Halichoerus > Halichoerus grypus. The sequence continues at coordinate 69,030,725 of NC_135715.1, forward strand.
AATTCTGATAAACATGGTAAGTCTTCTTCACAGTTTTCTAATGTAAAGAATGCCTATCTGAAACTCTTGCTGCTTCCAATACTGACATCTAGTCAAGTGTCCCAGGGTGAATAATTTACCTTTCCTCTTCTCCTTCAGCTATCCTGCTAGGAGGAATGTTCTTGTAGGAATTTGCCTGCAAACACCAGGTTTCCAACAGTTGTCAGATGCCATGAAAGTATGAATCCATAAAGTTAAACTAACAATCTACTGAACACATTCTCCCACATAAAATTCTCTAGGGCACACACTGTCTCTGGAATACCACTGGATCCTTTCCTCGGGATTCTTCTGCATTAATATTTCTGACTTCTGAAACTAACAAGGAAGGAAGGTCAGCTCTGAGATCCCTGATGGTAAGGCCCAGGTCTGATTCAGTTATGAAACTCCCAAAGAAGTGTGTCTGGTGCATGGTGCTCGAAAGGAAGTCCTGAATAGTGTCTGTCTTGCTTCTCTGACACTGTGGAGTCAGCAAGGTATTCTGGAGCAACAACCAAGAAAAGCTAACGCTAAGATAGTAAATTTTTGAGTATAATCCAGTATTGAAAAGTAAGTAAAGATGTTCTTATGGAAAAAGCTATTCCTAATACTCCTTCAAGCCTGAGAGACACTTTTCAACTCAAAGGAGAGAACATTTTCTTACTCGTATAGCCAACGGTTCTACAGTGGAGAGAGATTTAAATGAATATGATGAAAGGAATCTATCAAATGACAGAGATTAGTAAGGAAAAAGATGAGATAAAGCTGTGTATTTTTCACAAATGCCATTTACCTTTTCAGGAAGTGATTGCCTGCTAAATCTTCTGCACTGGGTTGTGGGCAAATAGGGGGTGATTCTCAGAAGGTACACATTGGAGAAAATTAGACATGTTTTGAGTGTTTAAAAAAGATGACTAGGAAATGGTAGGGCACAAATACATCCAGAAAATCGTAATACATATGTTTTTTATTTAAAAAATTTTTTTTCATTTATTTATTAAATTTAAATTCAATTATGGGACGCCTGGGTGGCTCAGCTGGTTAAGTGTCTGCCTTCGGCTCAGGTCATGATCCCAGGGTCCTGGGATCAAGTCCCTCACTGGGTTCCTTGCTCAGCAGGGAGCCTGCTTCTCCCTCTGCCTACCACCTCCCCTGCTTGTGCGCGCTCTCTCTCTCTCTGACAAATAAATAAATAAAATCTTTTAAAAAGTAAATTTAAATTCAATTAACATATAATACATAAGTTTTTTAAATGGACTCACCTCTGTATCTAAAGTATTAGATGCCAAGATATACTGCTTTTTTTTTTTTTTTAAAGTCCTATTCAAAGGTAAAGACCCTGGGCTAAAATTATTATTTGTCCATTTGAATCTGATCTGAAACCTCACAAAATATACCTACTTGATGCCATCTGGGTGTCTCATAGCTCAGAAGCTCAACTTTGGGGGAATTAAGCCTTATCATCCTCAACCAGGAACATTTAAGAGGAGGCTAGTTTATTCATAATCAATGCATCCCATTCATCAAATGAGGTAATGTTTTTAAAGGTGCTGAGCAAACCACAAAGCACTAAATAAATTTACGATTTAGTACCAGCAAAGAACCTGCACAAAAAGCTTGTGTATGGGGCTGACAAGCCACAGAACAGCTCCAACTCAGGAAAATGTCATTTCTCAGCCCAAACTCATATCTGAGCCCAATCATTTTGAATATCCCATGAAGCTTAGAAATCTAGAAGTTACTAATAAGATGATCGGGACATATGTAACCCATTCAATTCCTTGAACTGTACCCAGAAGTGAACTAATGAGTCATAGGTATTAAGATGTTTTGAAACAGATGTCTTTTAAATAAAGAGAATATTTCATGTTGTATCATCTAAATGTGCCATTGAAACATCTGAATGCTGGCAACTTTCTCAAATATCCTGGGCTGTTCCCAGATTGTAAAAGTATCCAGATCACCTCTCCTTCTTGCCCACTGCTGTTTGCCTGACTATTTCAGCTCTTGTTGGCACCTTTACCTAGCAGCATGCAAAAGTAGGCAAAGAAGCTCAAATCAAATCATTTTGTGCTGCCAGCCTTATAGCAGGTTTTGTGGTGGCCAAAACTGCTGCTATCAGGGAAAATGAGATCTCTGAATTATAGATTTCCATTAGTCCTGGAGATATTCTCCCTGTTCTCACTGCTAAAGATAAGGAGCTTGCTACCATTTCCTAAACAGAAATAGAACCTACCAGAGAAACCTCAGCATGGCAAGCAAATGACCATTTGGAAAGAAGTAAAGCTTAGTAGTATCTTTTTATTTACTAGAGTCATTTAAATTATATATTTATATATACTGTTAAAAAGCAGAAAAAAATCAACATGAAACACTCCTAACAAAAGAAGTGTAGCTTTTTACTATAATCTTTTATGCATGTGTTGTATGTTCAATCAAATGACCAGAGTGAACAAACTGTATTATTTGTAATAACAATGGTGAAGACGTCAATACTTAGTCGTTTCAAACAGGCTCTGCAAAGGAGATGGTGGTCTCCAGCACTGGTTCTTGGGGGGGGGGAAGTGGGCGGAGGGAGAAAGATTATGAATAAACTAGCTTCCTCTTCCTGTTCCTGGTTGAAGATGATAAGGCTTAATTCCCCCAAAGTTGAGGTACTGAGCTATGGGATACCCAGATGGCATCAAATAGGTATATTCTGTGAGGTTTCAGATCAGATTCAAATGAACAAATAATGATTTTAATCCAGGGTCTTTACCTCTCAATAGGACTTTGAATAGAGGGTGGGAGGCTAGAGAGAGAAAGAGAGAGCGAGCCCGTGCACTCCCACACACGCCCAAGCCTCAGGCGTAGGGAGGGAGGGGCTAAGGGTGGGCAGTGTCATCAGCCAACAAGAATGAAAAGTATCTATAAAGCACTAAGATCCCCAATGTTCTTGACCCTTTGATCATCCTATGGGTGATTTTTAAAAATGTGATTATCAAGTGGATTGGAGGAAAGTTTAATGGCGCTTACTAGCATCCTGACTTTGAGCAAATCATTTTCCTAACTCATTTTATTTTTCATCTGTAAAGTGTGGATAATAACATCACCTTGCAGGGTTATTGGAAAGAGTGAAGATAATAAACACAGTGGTCATATGGCCTCCTTTGCCCAGGGCAGTCCCAGTATAATTATTAACTTTCACTCTCAAAAGTGTCCCAGTTTGGACAAATAATGATGTGGTTGCCCTACATATAAATTACCAAGCGTAACATCTGACAGGGAGTGGGCCCTCAGTCAATGTGACAGTTGCTGTTCTTCTAAAATTGTTCAAGCATATTAACAACGACAAAAAAACAACACACAAAACAAACACACAAAACCCCCCACTCGTTATTGATCCTCATCACAAACCCAGAAGCAGGCTCTTTCTACTCAGAGTAGATGTTGATTTGGGGTTTCGTTTCTCATTAGGACTATAAACTACTTGAGCAGAAGTGACCACAACCCGAGTGAGGGCACGTCTGATCAGACATCTGAGTGACAGGAACATGGGAGTAACTCCCCCCCCAACCCCTGGAAGCTGCTGGGCGCTTTCTACGGTTTCAGGGCACTGAGGGAAGCTCGCCGGCTCTGCAGCTGTGCCGCTCTGCTGGATTCAGGCAACCTGGTTAACTTTAGTTTTCTACTTCTTCACCTCAGCTTCACAAAGAGGTGAAAACTAACACCTTGAGGTTTCTCTTAAGCCTTTCTTGTAGGGTCTTTGAGCTACACTGATGACATAAACAGGGGTAAGTCCTGCTCTGCACTCAGTCAGTGGTGTTTCCCATCCCCATGTGCATGTGATCTCTCTCTGTCCCCAGAGTTAACCCGACACTAACCAGCATTTCTTTCTTTCTTTTTTTTTTAAGATTTTATTTCTTTGAGACAGAACAAAAGCAAGAGAGATCACGAGCGAGAGGGAGAAGCTGACCTCCCACTGAGCAGGGAGCCCCACGTGGGGCTTGATCCCAGGACCCCGAGATCATGACCGGAGCTGAAGTCAAGATACTTAACTGACTGAGCCACCCAGGCACCCCCACTAACCAGCATTTCTATGTTGGACAGAAATATTGTCCTTCATCACCACAACTTAGCTCACTACGATATATCTGAAAAATGCCACATCCAATTCTCCCAAGTGATGCAAGTTTTTCTAGAGCAACATTAGACATTTCACAATGCACAGCAGCCCTTCCAAAACAGGCAAAGGAATTGCTCAGTTCCCCAGACCAGTTTATTTGTCAATAGAATTCTTGTTACTCGAAAAGAGTTAACAAGCGTTCAAAAGTTTGCCTCGATGGGGTGGCAAGATATGACAAATGTTAAGAAAGATGCAGACTGCCCTGGGAAGATCAAGACATTGAAGAAGCTCAGAATGTACCTTTGTTCATTGGGCCCTGTTCGGTTGGACACTAGGGGGTAGACAGAAACACAAGGAATGCCAGATGGGTGGGAGAGCCCACACACTCCCTCTATATACATCACTAAAAAGCACATACATCACTAAAAAGCACGCCTTCCTTTCCCCTGAAATAGCTTGGAACGATCTGCTCTAAACTTTGTAGCAAAGCTGGAAGGCTAAGAGGACTTCCTGCTACTGAGACCACAGCCAGGCCATCTCATGTGCTGCTGGGAGGTATTTACTTAGGGGAGGTAGGAATATTCTAATAGTAGCTGAGGTAGAAAAGGGAGGAATGTTGAAAAGTAAATCTAGAAAATAAATCTAAGGAAGCAACTATTTTTGGTGTATTCACACAGTTCCCTTCTCCAAGGGTGCAGCAAGTGTTGACTACTCATAGAATATTCCACAAGTGATGTCAGGGGTCTGACTCTGATTTTAAGTGGGTTTAGAAGCGAGGGGAGTGTTGGAATACATTCATATTATTTTAACATTTATTGAGTGTTTACGATGAGCTAGATATTGTTCTCAGCGCTTTAATTCTTAAATACCTCATTTACTCGGTGGAGTATCCATTCTTTTTGCTTCCATTTCACAGATGAGAAAAATGAAGCAGAGAAGAGTTAATTAACTGTCGAAGGCCACACAGGTGCAGGTGTTAGAGACCCGAACGAAGCCTATCTGGTCCTGCAACTTGTGTGTTCTAGCTGAGGGCTCGCCAGATCAGGGGGCCCATGTGTGCACAGGCATGGAGTGAGAGCAGACAAGGGGTGAGCAGATTAAATCCAGCTGGAGTGGAAGAACAATCGGGGAGAGAGGCTGGATGAGGAGCTCAAAGAGGGTCCTGAATGGCAGTCACAGACTCAGGGGCGAGAGAGAGAGAGAGCTGTGGTGGGGTCTTTGAAATGCAGGCAGAAGCCTCTCCAGAAGCCCTTCCCCCCCGCCCCCCGCCGGTGTCAGGGGGACCTTCAGGAGACCACCGGAACATTCCAGGTTAAACTGAGAAAGGCCATGGAGGCTGTGGCTGTGAACACCACAGGGAGCAGCTGTGAGAATCACTGAATGGCTGTGGAAAAGCCTGGATATGACTGGGGAAGGAGCCACAGGACTTAATAGCGGGGGAGGTCCGAGGGGCTATGGAAAGCCTCCGCAGTGAGGTCTACAAAGGACATTTTATTTCCAGACATCAAGGCCATTTTAATTCCCAACTCCATTAAAATGAAAGGGCAGCCTGACAGAGTGGGCATGCCAGTGAAGAAGAGTGTCAAAATGAACAGTGAATAAAAAGCTAACACATCTCACCAAGGCAATCACGGATTTAATTGACTTGTTAATTCTTCAGAGGAGACAGATATACATGAAATTACATTTCCCCCACAATGTGCCCTTTAAAAAAAATGAATGGAAACCTTAACGGACATGCTCATGGAATCATCCCTCCTCTTACTACCACCTTGCAAAGCAGTCAGCCATAGTTACACGGCTTGTTTTATTGCTTTTTAATTGTTGTACTTTTATAAATAAGCACCACTGTGTAATTAGGAGCCGGCTTCTCCACTCAGGTATGTGGGCAGGCATCCTGGCCTCTCAAACCTGCTGCTGGCCAATGAGGAGCTGCTTGCTCCCTGGTGCAGCCTCTCAGCCCAGTTACACTGAGTAGGTCAAAGCCCTCAGGCTACTGTTTTCTACCGCCAGACAATCTCCTTTCTCTCTTTGCTACTGAAAATATGTAAGACCGAGAGCAAAGCTAGGTTATAAGCAGGTTAGTGTTGCAACAAGCTTAAAGAAGACTAAGCATAAAGTATATTTCCTCTTCCTCTTTCAAGAAAGGACTGAAGAGCATTCTGACTTCCAAAGGAATGCTAAAGAGAATCACCAAGTTCACGCTTCTGTAATGAAGAAATTAAGAGAGAGGGCAGGTATGGTGTCTCATTCACCTTTGCAGCCCCCCAGCCTGGCATAGTAGGTGTTGAATAAATATTTGCTGAATGAATTTAAAGAATTCAACATTGTGTCCCAGATACTCTCAAAGTAGATATGAACAGTCATTTTGAACCATTTCCTGATGTGAGAGAGCGAGTGTGTGTGTGTGTGTGTGTGTTGGGGGGCGGGGTACGTTAGGAAAGGTGGAGAGAATATACACTTTGTCTAGAGTAATTTGAAAACTGACAAGGGGAGAAAGATTTTAAAAGAAATCCCACTGGCCTCAGTATTGTCACACATAATTTTCTATCTAATGAGACAATGACAAAAATTGATAGGAGAAAATCCTCTGGCCTTGGTGTACTCAAAATGATTCAAAACCACATACCGATGTCAAACTCAGAGTAAGTCTTTCCAGTTATTGGAAAACTGCTCCATTAAGAACTCTGTGTGTCAAATCCTTTTCATTAATCAAAGGGTGGATAGACAAAGGAAGGTTCATCCTGGAGTGTGAAGTATCACACAAATAATGGATCCAAGATAAAGGAATTACGACTACAACAAATAAAGGAATGCTATTTGGGTGACAGTAGGACTCCCAAATGGCTTCCCACTTGTAGAAAAACAGCCTCAGACAAGCCCCATCATGTATACAGTGGTGCAAAATGACCTGGGAAAAAATGGTTTCTTTGGATATCATTTAGAGATGCATATCCCTGAATACCTTAAGGCTGAAGGTACTTTGGCTCTTTTCTTAAAGCAATTATGGCACGGGTTCTCCTGCCCAGGTTCTGTTTACATAAGAACAATCTTGGCCACAGGTCATCTGGGTAGGAGATAATTAATCTCCAGCACTTTGAGCACAGGTAGGTTAATTAGCCATGCATGTAATACGGCATCAGAATTTTTCTTGGAAAAATTGTTTTGAATTTCAAACAATTAAGGATCTGTAATACCTGCCGGTCTTTTATCCAGAGCAAGCACAAAGGCTGTTGGAGAAATAGAGAAGACTTTGTTTTTAAACTGTTCAGAAGACACAAGGCATCACTGATCACCTGAAGGCCTCGTTTTAATTTGATTGCAGATCCATGATGCCTTAGAGGTTGTCTTCTGGAAATATGTTATTGCTAAAATCTTTAAGTAGGTCAGTAATGGAACTTCAGAAGCCATAACATTCTGATATCCTAATAAATGATCAGGGTCAGAACCTTACTTTGTTTATATTTCAGCAAAGCATGTTGTTGGTTTGGACTATAACACATCAGGATTTTTACAAATCCAAATATTAAATAGCATTCTGAACACCATCCACACGGACAAGGGAGAGAGAAATAAACCTGCAAATGCCTCTATATACAAAAGAGATGAGTCTTAGATTTTGGACTATTAAGTACTTTTTTTTTCCTCCAGACAACACCCTAATAAAACAATTACGAAGTACTCTGAAATCCTGCCACACCCCTTCGATTAAACCACACTTCACAAAATACTTAGATAAAGCCTGATCAAATAAACATTAAAGCAGAAAATGCAGCCTAGAATGCCCCATCCTGCGCTCTGCCCAAGTCTGAAGGGCCATCTCCCTTGAAAATTTAATCACACAAAATCTACTGTGATTCCACTGCAGCCTTTGCACTTCAGGAAAGCTACTTCAGTCTCTGACATTTTGATTTTCACAGCAGACCGAACCGAAAAGAGAAAAAAAAAAAAAAACTTCCTTGGCTCACAGGCTTATACCTCCAGTTGAGATTTGATTTCTCGGACCTTAGGCAACATCCAGCAAACAAACAAACAAACAAACAAACAAGGTTATTTTCTATTACTCACTATTACTCCAGGATTTCAGTAAATATTTGATACTGATCTCAAAGAAGCCGGAATCCTGCTGGCTGGCCATGTCGGCGGTTATACAAAGAGGCTCCCGGGACTGGACTGGGAGCCGCGGGAGGAGCAGGTACCGGGCGTGGAGATGTGCCTGTCACAGGTTAGTGATGTAAGCGGGGGGTCAGCGGCGGAGAGGAAGGCTCTGCGGATCTACCTCCGGCACGGGCAGGGAGTCCTCATTTAAAGGACACCGAGGAGCGGGAGAGAGATGCTCGGCCGCTCCTCCTCCTCCTCCTCCTCCTCGTCGGGGTCCAGGACTTGCTTCTTATTTGCTGGGTGCTGATCTGCCCGCAGCCCTCAGAGGCGGCGGCGGCGGCCGCTGCTTTCATTTCTGGGCTGCCATAACCAGAGCGGCGCGCTGCCGGCCGCCCACACGCTCTGCTCCAGCCAGGTACGCTACCGAGGAAGTCCCCACCTGAACTGTGATCCGTTTTCCCCTGGGAGGGACGGTTTCTTGGCTGGCCTCCCTGACACGGTGCAGACAGCTCAGCCCACACAGCTCTCCGCAGGGCTGAGCGATGGGCTGGGAGCGCCGCCCCCTGCCCCTGCCCCTGCCCACGGGCTTAACCTGAGCCGCCACTCAGCCCCGGACTCAGCCGGCGGAGGCGGAGGAGCAGGAATTTCCCGGCTTCTGTGGCTCCTCGCTCTTCAGAAATGCTTCCCGGGAGCAGCCCGCGTGAGCACTGGCTGCTACTTCCCCTTGTGTCTGTCCCTGAGATATGCACAACTGCATCGCGCTGCAGCAGGCAAAGCGGCACCCCTGGATCTGGTTGCAGTGACGTGTTTTTTTAAAGCCCCATCTGTCAGCCTTGTTGCAGTAGGAAAGCTGGGCTTTTTCTTCCCCTTCTTTCACGGGCACAGTGGAAGCTGCACTTCGTGCTTCCCCCCCCTTCCAGACAGGCTTGCCGTTTTGAGAGGCACCCCACCCCGAAACGTGTGCGTCCGAAGGGGATGCTCAGTCGGCTTGTTTACAGAAATGTCAGGCTCCACAACGGATCTGTTTCTCAAACCTATCATTTCTAAGGTTCGCCGAGCCCACGGAAGCTTATTTATTTGTATTAAAAGAAATGAGAAGCAAAGGCATTAGATTCCTTGCTGTACAATGGCTTTTTAGTTCATGAAATCTTGCTATCAGGTGTCCTGATTTCGGTTAGCTGTATTTCATGTTATCATATAGCTTGACTAGGGGATTAAATAAGAGCATTCTAATTTTGACAGGCTGCCTTTCGGTAGGTGGGATTTGGCCAACCGTCCCGCAAACCACGGAATACTTCTCCCCTTTCCAGTACATTTCTGATTAATATTTTCCAAAGGAATGAATAAAGCCATATTAATAATTATTGAACATAAAAAATGTTGGGCAACTCCCCTCAAAACACACAAATAGGACTTTTTAGACTAACAGTTCTTTTGAGAAATTGAAAGAGTGCAATATACTTTTAAGACAAAGAATTTTTTAAAAATTTAGCACTACAGAGAACCAGTACTATGTCCTG